>NC_059296.1:2725000-2797500 GCF_017591435.1 Portunus trituberculatus
GACAAGAAGTTTAGTTTAGCAGATCATTGATGCAAAATAGGAAGAAGAGTGGGTGATGGGACAGAACCTTAAAGAATATAACTGTTAATCAATTTAGAACAGTGACCATCTACTACAATAGTAACAGAACAGTCAGAAAAGAAAAGAAAAGAAAAGAAAAATAAATAAATAAAAATAAATAAATAAATAAAAATAGAGAGAATGATATAAGCCATAAGAAGTGTGTGTGTGTGTGTGTGTGTGTGTGTGTGTGTGTGTGTGTGTGTGTGTGTGATTCACCTCGGTCGTCTGCTGGTCACCCAGCCAGTCTTCCCCATTACGGAGCGAGCTCAGAACTAATAGATCGATCTTTGGGTAGGACTGAGACCACATAACACACTCCACACACCGGGAAAGCGAGGCCACATCCCCTCGAGTTACATCCCGTACCTATTTACTGCTAGGTGAACAGGGGCCATGCATTAAGAGACTTGCCCATTTGCCTCGCTGCTTACCGGGATTCGAACCCGGCCCTCTTGATTGTGAGTTGAGCGTGCTAACCACTACACTATGCGGTGTGTGTAGTGTATTTACCTAATTGTATTTACCTAATTGTAACATACGGGAAAAGAGCTATGCTCGTGTTGTCCCGTCTCCATATCTATTAATGTCCAGCTTTTTCTTAAAATCATGAATATTCCTTGCGTTGACCACTTCCACGTCTAAACTATTCCATGCTTCCACCCTTCTATGAGGGAAGCTATATTTCTTCACATCTCTCCTATAAGTGGCCATTTTTAGTTTTTTCCCATGCCCTCTCGACATTCTTCCATTCCACATACACAGATCTTCCCTATCCATTTTTCCATGCCAATCATCACTCTGTATATTGCTATCAGGTCTCCCCTTTCTTCTGTTTTCCAGGGTTGGAAGTTGCATTCTTTTCAGTCTGTCTTCATAAGTCAAATCTCTTAAGTCAGGCACCATTTTCGTTGCAGCCCTCTGTACTTTCTCTAGTTTCCTTATGTGTTTCTTTAAGTTCGAGCCCACTGTATTGTTGCATATTCAAGCCTCGGTCTTATCATTGCAGTAATTATTTTCTTCATCATTTCTTCATCTAGATATACGAACGCCACTCTTATGTTCCTCAATAAGTTCAATACTTCTCCAATTATTTTGTTTATATGTCTCTCTGGCGATAGGTCATTGGTAATTGTCACCCCAAGGTCTTTTTCTTCATGACTGGTTTTATGTCTTCATTTCCTATCTTGTACATACTCCTGATTCTTCTTTCACTCTTGCCAAACTCTATTTTCTTGCATTTTGTCGTGTTGAACTCCATTTGCCATGTACAGCTCCATTTCCATATTCTGTCCAAGTCTTCCTGGAGTAGTTCGCAATCTTTGTCACATCTCACTTTTCGTAACAATTTTGCATCGTCTGCAAATAGGCTCACATAACTGGACACCCCATCCACCATGTCATTTATGTAGACTGCGAACATTACTGGTGCCAACACTGATCCCTGTGGAACTCCACTCTCCACCAATCCCCATTCTGATGGTCTGTCCTTAATTATTGTTCTCATTTCTCTTCCTACCAAAAGTCTTCCATCCATTTTAGTAAACTGCCATGCACTCCTCCTACCATTTCAAGTTTCCAGATCAGTCTCTGGTGTGGTACCTTATCAAAGGCCTTTTTTAAATCCAGATATATTCCATCAGCCCAACCATCTCTTTCCTGTATTACATCTATCACCCTCGAATAGTAACATATCAGGTTTGTCGTGCATGAACGCCCTTTCCTAAAACCAAATTGACACTCACAAAGTATGTCATTTTTCTCCAAGAAGTCTGTCCATCTAGTCTTCACCACCCTCTCACACATCTTAGCTACCACACTTGTAAGTGACACTGGTCTATAGTTCAATGGGTCTCTCTTGTTACCTGATTTATAGATTGGGACAATGTTAGCTCTTTTCCAGTCTTGGGGCACTACGCCTTCCCTTAATGAGGCATCAATTACTTCACAAACTTTTTCTGCCAATTGCTCCCTGCATTCTCTTAAAATCCATCCTGATACCCCATCAGGTCCCACAGCTTTTCTCACTTCTAAACTCCCCATCATGTTCTTGATCTCCTCCACCGTTACTTGAAACTCCTTCATAATCCCTTTCTGTTCCATTACCAGTGGTTTGTCAAAAGCAGTCTCCTTTGTGAATACCTTCCGAAAGCATCCATTCATAGCCTCTGCCATTTCCCTGGGATCTTCACTGTGTGTGTGTGTGTGTGTGTGTGTGTGTGTGTGTGTGTGTGTGTGTGTGTGTGTGTGTGTGTGTGTGTGTGTGTGTGTGTGTGTGTGTGTGTGTGTGTGTGTGTGTTTACCTAGTTATATTGCACAAGGTTTGAGAGGGGCTCATAGTGTCCTATCTCCATATCTTCATTTATCTAATTTTTCTTTAAAGCTATGCACATTATGTGCTGTAACAACTTCATCATTCAATGCATTCCACTTTTTCACTGTTCTATGTGGAAAACTATATTTTCAAATATCCTTCACACACTGCCTCATCCTAATCTTCTTTACATGTCCTCTTGTCCTTCTAGGTTCTTTTGTCACCAGCATCAGATCTTCCTTGTCCATTTTTTCAATGCCATTTACTATTTTATACATTGTTATTAGGTCTTCTTGTTCTCTTTTATCTTGTAAGGTGGGCAGTCCCATTTCCTTCAGCCTCTCTTCATATGTTAGATCCTTTAGTTCTGGTACCATATTTGTAGCTATCTTCTGGATCCGTTCTAATCTTTTTATATATTTTTCAGAGTTCAGTGACCACACCACTGCTGCATATTCTAGCTTAGGACGTATCATGCTCGTAATAATTTTTTTCATCATAATTTTGTCCATGAATTGAAATGCCATTATAATATTTGTCAATATTTCATATGTTAATCCAAATATCTTACTTATGTGTTTTTCAGTGTATAATCACTCCCACATCTTTTTTCCTCTTTAGTCTTCATTATTTGTTCCTCTCCCATCAGATAGTTCAAAACTGGTCTTCTCTTACTCTTTCTTAGTTTCATTACATGACATTTCTTGGCAGTGAACTCTAATTTCCATTTCTTACTCCACTCATAGATTTTGTTTATATCTTCCTGCAACAGCAAAAAGTCTTCTTGGGTCTTGATTACTTAGCAATTTTGCATCATCAGCAAACAAATTAATATAACTGCTTACCTCATTTTCAATGTTGTTTACGTATACCTGGAACATAATGGGAGCTAACACTGACCCTTGTGGCATTCTATTTGTTACTTTACCCCAAGATGAGTATGTATCTCTGATCATCATTCTTATCTTTCTGTACTTCAAATAATCCCTTATGCAATCTTACAAAGTTCCTCACAGTCCTCCTATGCTCTCTGACTTCCAAAGTAGTCTGCCGTAAGGGACTTTATCAAAAGCCTTTTTTATGTCCAGGTATATTGTGTCCACCCATCCACCTCTGCTCTCCAGTCCTTCCACCACTCTTGAGTAGAAACTTAATAAGTTCGACACACATGACCATCCTGTCCTGAACCCAAATTGTCTGTTCGATATAACTTGCTTTTCTTTGATAATTAGTATTTTGCATAATTTCCCCACAACACTTGTAAGTGATACCGGTATGTAATTTAATGGCTCAGTTGACTTTCCTCCTTTGAATATTGGGATTATGATGGCTCTCTTCCATTCCAGTGGTACTCTCCCTTCTTTTAATGAAGTTGTAATCATTTCTCAAATTGGATTTAACAGTTACTCTTTACATTCTATTAGTGCCCAGCCTGATAACACCATCAGGCCCCTTTGCTTTTCTGACATCCAAATTATCTAGTAATCTTCCAATATCTTCTTTGTGCACTATGCATGTGTATGTGCATGTGTGTGTGCATCTGAAGAAAATGCATGTTAGTTACCTTGACATAAGAAACTGAGAAAGACAACACAGAAAAGACAAATACAAAATAATGAACAAAAATGCACACCCACACTGATACAGAAATACCCATTTACACATACACAACACATCTACTTACCAGTGAGGGGACTGCAGCATCCACTTGGTCAGGTCCTCCTTTCCCTGGACTGCCAGACAATGGTAACTCCCCGCTAGTGGATTTGCTGGATTTGTGTTTACGTAGGCGGAATTTTTTCCTTGATTTTGTAGAGGGTGTTGCTGGCTCACCATGCTGTATAAAGTCAATGAGGTTATCTTCATATTCATGACAATGCTCTGTATTATCTAAAGTGAAAATGAGCAATTGAAGTAAAAAAAAAAATACAATGGCCTTGTTTCCTGATGGTGATGTTCTTAGAAGTTTTAGGACAAATAAATAATAAAAAGTTAACAATTAAAAAGTTATTCACCAAAATTTTTAGGAAACTATTTTTTTTCAAGGTAAATCCATTCCTCTGTAACAATATGTTACATGCAACACAGAGAGACATTTCCATCTTTGTGGCAACTCTTTCATGTTGAGGATCAGTTGTCAATATCATATATGAAAAATTATCTACAGCCTTTCGTAGTATAGGGAAATATTCAGAAGGAAAGTCTGGATTATCTATTAATTTCTCCAATTATCTCATTTTCTATCTTGAAAGAAGCAACACACTTTTCTTCAGTGCCATTTCTAAAATCAATGTTTATTCTGTGAGGCTGCAACTCCCACCTTTAGTTTGGACACAATGACTATAATACTAGGTTATGCATGTGTGAGACTGGGTAGGCTAGATTAGGTCTGGTTCATTTGTTTAGATTTAAGTTATCTACTCATCTCTTACTTCACCACCCAAAACCTCCAATTCTAGATAATAAATTGTTTTAAGTTTTGCTTTTCTTTAAAGCATGTGATGCATTATTGTATTTTACACTGATTGCTACAGAAAAGGTTGTTTTGCTGTAACAAGTGTTTTGCAGTATGAGTAAGATTCAGGAATGGTATTTACATATGATATTTAATGATTTTTACAGGTTTCAGGAGGCATGTATATATATATATATATATATATATATATATATATATATATATATATATATATATATATATATATATATATATATATATATATATATATATATATATATATCTTAATAGAGTCTGCTGA
Organism: Portunus trituberculatus; assembly: GCF_017591435.1. Classification (NCBI taxonomy): domain Eukaryota; kingdom Metazoa; phylum Arthropoda; class Malacostraca; order Decapoda; family Portunidae; genus Portunus; species Portunus trituberculatus. The sequence goes on from NC_059296.1 coordinate 2,730,131, forward strand.
CTTGAAAATAGTAGAGACAGTAGAGGGAGTCAAGATGGTGGCGAGCAATGCTATTAGTTTTCTCGCCTCTCATGTCTGTGAATAATATCCAGCTTCACTTGATGAGTAAGACTTCCTGGTCTTCTTAGCAACACTAGGTGACATTGCAGGGTGTTTTGGTGGTAAGTTGAGCGAGGGAAGACGAGCTGCTGGTGACGCTGTTATTGTTTTGAACAGGGGGAGTAAGTGGTGCACGTGTTGTCCATGAGAGGTGCTGGTATATTCAAGAGCCTGTAGGCTTGCATGATACGGCGGGGCTTTCAAACTTGGAAAAAAATTACCTGGATAAAACTTTGTTAGAGCGAGTTTGGTGTTCGTTAAATGAGCAGATGGTAGTAAAATGAAACCTTCATTGTTGTGAGAACCTTCGGGTATATATATAATATATATATATATATATATATATATATATATATATATATATATATATATATATATATATATATATATATATATATATATATATATATATATATATATATATATATATATATATATATATATATATATATATATATATATATATATATATATATATATAGAGAGAGAGAGAGAGAGAGAGAGAGAGAGAGAGAGAGAGAGAGAGAGAGAGAGAGAGAGAGAGAGAGAGAGAGAGAGAGAGAGAGAGAGAGAGAGAGAGAGAGAGAGAGAGAGAGAGACTCAATACTTGAATGTCTTAAAAGTCAAACTTTTTAATACTTCAATGCAAAAGTTCGACCTGGTACTTGAAAAATATCTGGTACTCTAATGGCCACACGCACAGTTGTCCCGTTCTGATATTGGTATTAACGAAGCTAAAATACTGGTATTCTGGTATATCCAATACTGGTGCACATCCCTAGCAGTCCCACTACTGCACCACTGTCAAAAGAACAACAGCAACATTCTTCTGCATTCTGCTTGTAGTTTTTCATTTAGAAACTTACAATGGCATCAATGAGGTTTATTAGTGGTGAAAATAAGAAATCAACTGAGAGAGCAAGTGCCCTCCAATAAAGGGTTCACAAGGATCATACCGAGTTGCAAGGCATTTTATATGGAAGGTGACTCGTCCTCTAAACGAATAACCTCCCTCCTCCTCCTAACCCTTCTCCCCTCCTCTTCTATGTTATCCATCACCAGCCTTCACTTACATTAAGTAGAAATCAAAACTATAAAAAAAAAAATAAATAAATAAAACAAATAAATACATTGAAACTTTTGTAAACTTAATGCTTTGCTAAGGTCAGAGTGAATTACTTGATTTATAGGTATTGGTAGTCACACATTTTGAAACTTGAACAACCAATTTGAATTAAGTAAGTTCGAGTATATATATATATATATATATATATATATATATATATATATATATATATATATATATATATATATATAGAGAGAGAGAGAGAGAGAGAGAGAGAGAGAGAGAGAGAGAGAGAGAGAGAGAGAGAGAGAGAGAGAGAGAGAGAGAGAGAGAGAGAGAGAGAGAGAGAGAGAGAGAGAGAGAGAGAGAAACACATTACTGTTTTTTTTTTTATTAATTCTTAAGTCTACTATATAATTAACTGTTTTACTATTGAATTTTCAGGAACTCATTCCAATTGTATATCAGGGAATACCTGTACACTGAGAAATACAGAATCTATTTAATTAAAAGAGATGAAACTGATTTGTTTGACACTCACGCTGATATCATCCTGGTGCTCGATGGAATCCAGGAGGTGGGCAAGCTGCTGGACATGGTGCTGTGTTGCGGTGATCTCCTTGGTTAAGTGGTCTAATCCAGAGTTATCCAAGAGCCATGAACGCAGTGTCCCAGCTCCTGCTGAATATATCATAATTTCATGATAATTTAATTTCAACAAGTTATACTAATACACAATATAAAATGTTTAATCACTGAAAGGCATTATCATAACAGCATACATGTAATTTCTTGAAGATATTTTGACAGCCTGACACAGCACACAAAACAAAAGTATGTCCATAAAGAGAGCAAAAATTCCCAATCTAATGCTTATTGTAAGCTGGTACTCTCCTCGTGAATAAAACTTTGTTGTATGAAGAAAGGAAAACAGAAGAGTGAAGAATATAATTTTGCAAACACCCATAAAGGAAACTGATATTTTACATAAGAGAATAAGTACTGTTGTATGCAGTGATATTGTGAGAATGAAGGATACACCATGCAGTCAAGAAGTCGTGAAGAACAGTATCTGTGGAAACAGCAAGAAAATACTAATGCAATACTGTGGCTACTTATTTATACAATCAGATGAAGAAAAAGAAACTGATGAGTTAGATGGCTTTAAGCAATATTGTTGTTACTGGTTTAATTCAGGCTGAGCTATTGAAGTTATAAAATCCAAAGGTACAGAGAGAGAGAGAGAGAGAGAGAGAGAGAGAGAGAGAGAGAGAGAGAGAGAGAGAGAGAGAGAGAGAATTTGCAGTATATATGATTCAGGTGCATAAACAATAACAAATAGAGACTTTGTCATAGTCATAACATTATTGGAATTCCAAGGGAGAGGTAGATGGGCATCATAGTAAAATTGTGTGTGTGTATTTACCTAGTTGTATTGTACAGGGTTTGTTTCCTTATTCTTCATCTTACCATCAATATATTTGCTTTTCCATACCACATCTTTCTCAAAGTTTCTTTCTTCCTCTCTCCTTACTCTAATATATTAATTTCTTGCATCCTTATACTGCAGTCTGTTGTTTTCATTCCGGTGTGTGTGTGTGTGTGTGTGTGTGTGTGTGTGTGTGTGTGTGTGTGTGTGTAATTCACCACAGTTGCCTGCTGGTCACCCAACCAGTCTTCTCCATTACGGAGTGAGCTCAAAGCTCATAGACTGATCTTCAGGTAGGACTGAGACCACAACACACCACACACACCGAAATGCGAGGCCACAATCCCTCGAGTTACATCCTGTACCTATTTACTGCTAGGTGAACAGGGGCTACACATTAAGAGGTTTGCCCATTTGCCTCGCTGCTTTGTGTGTGTGTGTGTGTGTGTGTGTGTGTGTGTGTGTGTGTGTGTGTGTGTGTGTGTGTGTGTGTGTGTGTGTGTGTGTGTGTGTGTGTGTGTGTGTGTGTATTTACCTAGTTGTAGTTTTACAGGGCCTGGGCTTTATGCTCGTGTGGACCCGTCTCCATATCTACACTTATCCAATCTTTCTTTAAAACTGTGTACACTCGTTGCAGACACTACTCCTTCATTCAAACCATTCCATGTCTCAACGCATCTTTGTGGGAAACTATACTTTTTTAATATCTCTAGACATCTTCCCTTCCTCAGCTTCTTACTATGCGATCTTGTGCTTCGACTGGCATATTCTTCTCTCAGGATCAGATACTCACTTGGTCCATTCCGCTGATCAATTTATAAACTTGTATGAGATCCCCTCTCTCCCTTCTCTGTTCCAATGTTGGAAGATCCACAGCCTTTAGTCTCTCCTCATATGTCATCCCTTCAAGTTCTGGGACCATTCTTGTAACCATTTTTTGTAGTCTCTCCAGCTTCCTTATGTGTTTCTTTTTGTGAGGGGTCCACACTACTCCTGCATATTCCAATCTGGGTCTTATTATAGTACTTATCAGTTTCTTCATCATTTCTTTGTCCATGTAGTGAAATGCTATTCCAATATTCCTTAGCAAATTATATGTCTCTCTGAAAATTCTATCAATATGGCTTGCCAGTTGATTATTTTCTTCCATCGTCACTCCCAAATCTTTTTCCTTTTTTACTTTCTCCAGTTCTACTCCATCTCCCATCTTATAGATTCCCACTGGTCGTCTTTCACTCTTTCCCATTTCCATGACATGGCTTTTGTCCACGTTGAATTCCATCTCCCACTTTTTACTCCATTCCCAGATCTTATTTTGGTCTTCTTGCAGTATTTCACAATCCTCTTATTGCTTTAAACTCTGCACTGTTTCGCATCGTCCGCAAACAGATTTATGTAACTGTTCACTCCTTCTGGCATGTCGTTTATATAAATGAGAAAAAGTATTGGCGCCAATACTGACCCTGGCACTCCGCTTTCTACTGCTCTCCACTTGGACTTCATATCTTTGACTACCGTCCTTATTTCTCTCCCCCCTCAAATAATTTTTCATCCATCTCAATGTGTTTCCTTTTAAACCACCCTTATCCTCTAATTTCCACAGTAACGTTGCATGTGGCACTTTATCAAATGCCTTTTTTAAATCCAAGTAAATACAATCAACCCATCCCTCTCTCTCTTGTACCTTGTCAACTATTCTAGTGTGTGTGTGTGTGTGTGTGTGTGTGTGTGTGTGTGTGTGTGTGTGTGTGTGTGTGTGTGTGTGTTGGGGGGAGCATATCTAAACTACTGAATATGGTGTGTACACGTATTTTACACTCTCAGATTGGATAGTGTGTTTAATTAAAGGTTCACTACTGTGGTATTTATTCTTCTGTCTTTCGTAAGGTAATTGTTGATATTAGCCATTCCTAATGGCGAGTTCACATGTGCCAATTTGCGACTGATACTTTACATACATAGAGTTTCTGACTCGTCCGTTCTAGTTGAAAAATGTCACATGTAGCGCCTGGAAAGTATTGACTAATTAGCGCCTTGGAGGAAGTGAATGTAAACAAACAGCTACCTGCCAAGATGTCTTCCTCCAGTGATGATGCTGAAGCTGTGGCTGCTCTTCTTTTGGCATAACAGAACAATCAACAAAAAAGAAAATGCCTGTGGATACATCCCTGGCTAAGTAGAGGGAAAGAAAGGAGTGTCTAGCACACTCTAAATTAGCCTAAATTTGTAAAAAAAAAATTGTTAATCTAAGAAGATTATGAACAATTGCAATCAAATTAAATCCTGACAAGTCTTTAATCCTCACCTCCAACAATACCCTGTATTGAGAGAAATAGTTTTTGTAGAGTGGCAGCTATTTTGTTGAATGACGATTTGTGCAAGCTATTTTTACTGTATAATTAATTTCTGGAGTCCTAGATGTCTTCTTTTTCCCTCCCCAACTCTAATATCTTCTTCTCTATAACTGGAGACCACATTTTCAAAGCTTACTCCGTGATGTCACGACATAAATAAAGTTGCAAATCGACTAGCAAGACTAACATGTTGGTCTTGTTTTGCTACTGCTTTCTGCAGTCGCCAAGCACAGATTGTGAGACAGAAACTCTAAGTATGTAAAATTGGCACGTGTGAACCTGTCTTAATGTAGTGGAACCTTAATGTTAGTACATACCAATAATCCCCTCTTTTAGTCCATAATACCAAGGTATGGGTGTACCATACAATCTTACATCTTATAACAGTAGATATGATTTTTTGAGGACTCTTTTTAATGCTGATAATTTCGCACCATGGGTATGATCATCAGAGTTTACGGGTTAATATGCAATAAATGGGCATTTTAGGGGTTTTACAAATATAACGATAATTTTTGTACTTTGAACACATATACAATTTACTGTAGACTTTTCAGAGCGTTTTAAGTAAATTGGAGAGAGAGAGAGAGAGAGAGAGAGAGAGAGAGAGAGAGAGAGAGAGAGAGAGAGAGAGAGAGAGAGAGAGAAAATATTTCAGTCACATGTTCAAACATCTACATGAAAGAGAGCATATGAAATAAAGAATAGATAATGATCTGCAGTTTGACTTAAGATGCAAAGGGCAGGCAAGCATGTAAAAACATGAGTGCAGTAGAGGTACAGAATTGAGTAACATGCAATTAAAAACTTCAGAAAGACAGTATCTACAAAAACAGTGACACAAAGTAACGAGAGATGCAACACTGTGGCAGAACTTCAGAAACTGGAGATGATAAGGGAGTAGTGTTGATGATACAAAGTCTTTGACTCTACCCTGATTCATACTGTTGTGTGGGTGGAACCCCCCCCCACATGAGAGGCATATTCCATACAGAGGAGAACAAGGCCCCTGTCTGGGGTCAGCATCTGGGTGGAGGAGAAGATTTGACTGAGGAAGTTCAGAACTCTTAGCTGTGTAAAACTGATCTGGCTGATTTGAGAGGAAGTGCCAAATTTCTAGAGAAGATTCTAATAGAAAAACAAATTCTGACAGTTCAATGAGAAGAATGAGTATGGGTCATTTGGTGTCATGACATTACCTCTAAACAAATTAATTTCATATTATTACTTCCTGTTATCATAAATGTAAAAGAGCCAAATATGTAATGTTATATGGTGATTTGATACCAAACTTTGAATTGCCAGTCAAATGCCAAAGACAAACATAGTTTAGATATTGCGTTCACTTTTTATAACTAATACAAGTTAAACAACCATTGATATTCTGGCATATTTTCAGCTGGTTAAATTTTCTATCTTTTAAATGTGCCATGGTAGTTTGATTAATTCAATGCACACAACCACAAATAATGGTTCAATCATAGAAAAAGTGGTGCTATTGTGCACAATATAATGTGAACATATGCATCTATATCATATAGAAAAAATTTCATCAAGGATTATAAGAATTGAATAAACTATTAATACAAAATACATAATGTAAGTTCTGATGAAAAGATTTATGTAAAAAAAAAAAAAAAAAAAAAAAAAAAAAAAAAAAATCAAAGATGCAGATCACAAACAGCAGGATTTGGGGGGGAAGAAAGAACAGTATTTGGGGAGACTTAGGGATATGTGCATCAGATTTTTCTTGGGATAGGTGTTAAAAAATGAATACAAAAGGGAATATTGAAGCTGCATTCACAAATCTTGTGAAGGTATATGGCATAACTAAATAGATGACACTATGGAATGTATAGATCGTGTATTACAGAAGGAACCAGAAGCTTTTTGTAAGGATTGAAAACCATGTATCAGATAAACTAAGAATCAAGATAAAATTTTGGAATACATAAGGGTGCAAGGCAGAGGTGTGTGATGATTTCTTGACATTTTAACCTATAGATTAAATTCTCAATAACATGTTTTTGTCACTTCAATATCCATTTTTTCATAGATCACAATCACTTCACAAGATATACTTCAATTTACACATCTCTTGTACATCTTTCCATTCAATTGAATTCAATTTCTTAGAAACATTTAATATTAAATCCTTTCAAACATAATCATTTTACCTCTGTTCAAATTCACATTAAATTTCTGTGAATGGGGTGTTTTCAGAACTCATCCACCAGATGTCACCACTGCTACATGTCCCTTGCTGACACGAGCTAAAATGTTGTTGCATTAAATCGTAGGTGCATAGAACATTAATTATCATGATACTGATGACATTCTGTATCTACTGCATAGAACATTAATTATCATGATACTGATGACATTCTGTATCTACTTTTAAATATCCTGTATAGATAATTTTGGAAGAAAATAATCAAAATGGAAATATTTTTTATGATTATCTTGTAATACTGTTATCAATATCTTAAATACGGGATATTGCAAGTCTAAAATCTATTGATTTGGATAATGAAAAAGGCAAAAAATTTGACTGTACTATATAGTATAACCAACATACTTAGTAACATCTTGATATATAGATATAGTTATTCTAAAGAGGATTTTAGTATTGCTTTCACAAGTCAAGATCAAGATGTGGCAAGACAGTCAAGCACAAAACAAGAATATCATAGGACATCTGTAGAGTGAGGAGAGAGGCATATGTGAAGCTTTCTTCCTCTTCATGGTGTAGTGGCATGGACATTACAGCAGGAATTAACTATTTGTCCAACAATGAGTTTGTTACGTTAAACAGGTGGCCAGCCCAGGTTAGGTTAGACAGCAACACCCTCACCAGGATACTCAAGTTGGCTTTTCTTAGTTAGAATCATTGTTCCCATATACAAGTAAGTTGATTCGTGTGATTTGGACTTTCAAGTGACACAGACATGTTGCCTTTATGTTTACTCTTGACTGATTAATACATTTCCGATCAAGGGTGTACTCTTTTGGAAATGTGGAGATGACCAAATAGGTCTCAATGCCAATTCACAAAAAAAATATATACACTTGGTCATGAATAGGGTTTGATTTTGCCTGTGTTACTACTCAGAAGGAATTATGTAGAAAAATATATTATATTGACTTATTACATCTCTATGTTTATAGAATGACACTAGGAATATTCTATATTACCCTTGTGTGAGCAAAGGGAACATGTATTGTGCTGCCACCTGGTGCCAACCACTAATTCTGAAACTCCCCATTGCAAACACTATCAAAGAGATGTTTTTGTAAGATGCCATTAAAGTCCTGTAATCAATATCATATAATCAGCAAATTAAATTATATTCTCATTCCATCACAACAAAACATTTTAAGATATCACTGACTTTATATTGACCAACTATAGAAGTGTTCTGAAACATGTACACTAAGAGAGAGAGAGAGAGAGAGAGAGAGAGAGAGAGAGAGAGAGAGAGAGAGAGAGAGAGAGAGAGAGAGAGAGAGAGAGAGAGGATGGGCAGCATCACTGCTGAACTTCCGCTCCGAGGTTCATTCAAGGCAAAGGCATTCATGGGGCATCACAGACTCTCCAAATTAATACAATGCTCTAGTCTTGATTAATGGTAAAGATAAGAAATTATTACTAAACTTGTCCCAGTTTCCTTATTTTCTTGAGTGTCACTTACCTCACTTCCACAAGTGTGCCTCAGTTTTAGTTTTCTCTTTATTAAACTTCATCTTACTATTACTATACAAATTTAACTTCTTCATGAGATATCTTACATTTCAGAGAATGTGAAATGAATAGCACAAGGAGCTACAACTACATTTCCAGCAAACTGTCAATACCTGCAGCAGCTCCTGTGAGGCTGGTGGCAGTGTTGGTCTTTGTTTCTCTGCCTATGGTGCCTGGGTGGGAACTTGGCAATGATCCTGGTAGTGATGCCCTCCCCCCTGGCACTAGTGAGTCTGGTGCAGCAAAGGAAAAACAATTTGTATATTTGAGAGAGAGAGAGAGAGAGAGAGAGAGAGAGAGAGAGAGAGAGAGAGAGAGAGAGAGAGAGAGAGAGAGAGAGAGAGAGAGAGAGAGAGAGATTACATTATACTGAGGTTCCATGTGCATACCAGCAAAATATGAAGATCAAGTCAAAATGCAGCACTGTCGTCATATCCCTACATCTATGAACATGAAGCTTCAAATAAGATTAATCATTCACAAGTCTTTTGAGATACTTGGACGGTTTAGGCACTTATAGGGAATAATAAGATAATAAAGTAACCAGGTAGCAGTTCCTACCTGTTGGAGAGTCATCAGAGGGTGAGGTGGGAGATGTTAATTTATTCTGGTCTTTGCTGTACAAGATCTGATGCTGCTTGTGAAGTCGGTGTTGCTTAAGTTGTTCCACCCATTGCAGGTACACTTCTCTTGACTTACACTGAAATATATATATTGTTATGTGAAATGCATTCTTTATAGAATGCATAGAAAACTTTTTCCAATATGTATAATGAAGCCATTAGCCAAAATATTCTAACTTACCTTCAAGTGGAAGATCAAGGTATCAGCATCAATATCAATGCGCCGCCGCCGAGCCTTTGTTGATATAACAGACATACCAATGTCCATCCTGCCCAAGATCTTGCCACGCATCAAATCTCCGATAGTCTTGGCGTAAGTCAGCACACTCTGATCTAGCACAAAATACCTCTGAAAGAAGAAATATCATATGTATGCTTGTTTGTGAAACTTCTTGACATTCTAAAATCATAAATCTGCCTACAAGAAATAGAGGCTTAAATTGACTTCTTAGGCACTGGATTTACTAAAAACATTAAGTTGTATATGACATTATTTCCTGTTACCATTTTCTGCTAAAATATATACGGTTACATTTACATAAATTGTGAGTGATACATACTTTTCTGAAAATGGTGATACATGAAGCATTTCACTATATATTATGCCTCACTTCTTACCTTGTGCCATCCCTTCAGGGGCCACTTGCGACGCTTAAGCAAAAACCTTCAAATTTCCGTGGGATCAAATCAAACCTCTGTCCTTCTTTGAGTCCTTCCAAGATCTCCCATTCTCCTTTTTTACTTGCTGAAATTAGATAGGTCAGTATCAGAATAACAAAATATATTAAGGCCAAAAAACTGCTCCAGTTGCTGCCATTCTAAATTTTCTGAAAAATAAGACAAATGGTTTATAAAAAAAAATGTTATAAAAAATTACAATAAGGTTTCAAAGTATGAATGTATACACTACATCAAAGATTTAAATATACTCAAATCAAAATTGTTTTCAGTGTGTAGAACTGAAGAAAAAGAAAGAAAAAGAAAAAAAATGTTTTAAGTATTATATGAAACTGATTTTGAGAAAAGCCAAGATTTAGCAAATAGAATTTTCTGTAGTTTTATACCATGGATTTCAACAGAAAATATTTTCTTCTGATAGACTTTGATGCTTGAATAACCAAATCTGATTACTGATACATTCATTAATACACTCATTTTCATAATGTACTAATTTTATAATCAGGAAGAACTTCCCAATAGTTTCCAGCAGTGACTGAACCACTGGGCTCAATGTGTGAAGTCATAAGGGACTTACTTTAAAGACGACTGGAATAGGAACCTCAAAGATGGTAAGTTAACTATTTTCCAAGATGTTTTGAAAACACATATTTTATATTACAATGTAAAAAGGATCAAGTTTTCAATTTTTTTGCTTTTTTTAATGCAGGAGAGAAGCCAAAAAAAAAAAAAAGTCCACTTGAGTGCTTCCTAAAAGAAGAGTAAAGAATTAGCCAAATCTAAGGAACAAATGTCTTGATACCTCCCTCTTAAAAGAAGTCAAGTCGTAGGAAGACGGAAATACAGATGGACTATTAAAATAACTTTAAAAAATAACATAAAATTAAATAATACTGAAAAGTTGCAATAAAGTTCTTACTGATTTTATGGGAAGAGCTCGGTGAACGACCAGCCTCCTGGGATTCCGCTGAGAGACTGTTGGTGTCAATGCTCTGGTCCTGCAACACAGTTGAACACAGCCTTAATGAAAATTATAAAAATACTAATATATATATATATATATATATATATATATATATATATATATATATATATATATATATATATATATATATATATATATATATATATATATATATATATATATATATATATATATATATACACACAAAGATTTTTATTTTTAACTTTCCAATGTAACCATTCCATACTTCCACCTAAAGTACAGAACATCAATGTTAACTTACAATATCATGTTTTTAGATATCAATATTTAAAAATAGCATGCTTAATTCCTCTAAATGCATACACACTTACTTTTATATCTATAGACTGGAGAACACAATTATTCATCTACCATACACAACTTTGTTAATTAATGATGCTTTCTAAAACCACATTTTTCTGCTACTTCAAATCTCCATGCAGCAGATTAAGTGATAAAAATCAAATACTTATAGACTGTAAAGTTACACCATCTATTTGTACTTGCAATGTGAAGGGATAGCACAAGGGCAGTAACCACATACAGTAATTGGATGGAGAGTCCAATCATGTTCATGCCCATCTGTACACAAGTGTTTGAGAGTTTACGTTCAAAGCAAACTTATTACTTTCATTTCTTTATTTTAGAACTGGAAAATTAGCAATCCTAATTTCTTTACCTTTGCACCATCAGTAAAATGAAAATGATAAACTTAACCATATTTGTAATTAAAAATCTTTGAAAATACTAGTCTATATTTGTAACTTTGCTGCACAATAGTGTATAGATTCTTATGATCCACAAAAAATTCCAATTACACACCACTATCAGGTATGCGTAGATATGTTGAAAACCACTTATGTATCATAGTTTAAACAATACCAGGTAGCAAATATTACTGAAAACATTAATATCAGCAAACAATCAATATTAAAGGTATGTTTCTATAACAAAATCAAATGATAACATGTAACCTAAAGCTTACATATTACAGTATTAAGTACTTGAAACACTGGTAATACACATCCACTATGTAAAGAATGCTAACATCTTTTCTGTGCCTAATTACATCAATGCATTCAGCTCATAAAGAATGAGCTGAAGGAGATGCGATGATGTCATGGTCCCACAGTACAATAATAAATCTTAATGTCTTTAATATTGTTAGTTACACTAATGTAGCCATTATTATTACTATCATCATCCTTATTACCTGTATATGATATAATTTTTGCTGGTTATTATTAGATTCATAGTGGTGAGGGGTTAAGCAAAGTAATGATAATTTACATCTAGTTTTCAATGTTATCCAGCAAGTTCTTGGTTGCTGTGTGCCAGATCATTGAGAGATTGCTGTATAAGCAATTTATGAAATGTTTCAATTTGCCTAAGCAAGTCTATGTACGGATATGATATTAAGGCATATAAAACAATTATAACACCCTTCATTAGAAAACACATTAGCTTTTCTTCAATTTGTATGAAAAAGAAGACTGTGAAGCTATCACAATCATGATCTCACAGAAGATATTAATATTAGATTTGTTGTTTCTGTTGAAGCTAACAAGCTTGTAACACCAATGCTATACAACATGGAAGTAATGCAAAATAGAAAAACTAATGTCTTAACATCTGGAATACTACAAGACATGCCTGTTGATGGGGAAAAAAAAATTTTCAAAGACACTTCTCTATCTATCTCATACCAACTTTTAACTTAATGAAAATTTTCTCCATTACACAATAAATTAAATAATAACTCTGGAAAGTATTGTGCAGGATAAGTGTCAACACCTGTAAGTGTGGTGCATAATTCTTGGCAGCTAGACATGTGATATAACTGTCTGAGTACAGAAAATAGCTGACCATCCATTAGGTCAAAACTTACTGAGGCAAACAGGCAACTGAGAGAGAGAATCTAAAAAGAGGAGAATGCTGAATGAAAAGATAATGCTAATTCATATTCTTAATATAAAGAAAAATGAATTCATACAAACGAATGTGTTAATAATATTATTACAAAAAAATTGCTTGATATTGTTATTCATATGTTCAATTGAATACTTGATGAAATATCACATACATAGTAAAACAATAATGATGGTAATGATAATGATGATGACAATAATAATAATAATAATAATAATAATAATAATAATAATAATAATAATAATAGAATAAAAAAAAAAAAAAAAACCTATCCATCTATCTACTAAGCCATCAATCTAACACAAGGTGACCCGAGGAATGCAACACACGAAGTTAGGTACACTGTTCAAACCATTATTATTATAACATTTTTTGCTGGATTTATGGGTGTGGGGTTGTTTAGGAGAGTAATGACACATTATATGGCTTTCAATGCTATCCAGCAAGGTCTAGACTGCTATGTGCTGGATCACTGAAATTAATGTATGAGTAATCTATGAGAAGTTTTAATTTTGCTTATGTATGGATGTCATATCCAGGCATGTAAAACAACACACTTCATTAAAAAGCACATTAGTTTTTCTCCACATTTGTAAATGAAAAAAGTGACTATAATTAGTGATCAAACTCCAACCTACTACTTACTGACTCAGATCCAGGTGGGGGTGGAGGCTTCCCTTTCTTTTTCTGCTTAGGCATTTTGTGGTTGTTTGTTGTGGCATCCATCCCTGCTGGTAGCTGACAGCACCTCTCACCAACACTTGATGCTGCTGGTCACTCCACATGAGTCATCTGATCGTGGAATAAAGCGGGTCTTATGCCAAGTTCAGATTACAGTATCTGAATACATGCTACTAATATTCAGTATCACCAAAAGTTACAACCAATGAACTTATGCACTTATCCTAAAGGATGTATCATATCTAGCCAAAGGAGATATGGAATGAAGTATTGAGGAAAAGAATTAAAAAGAAAATGTGAAAAAAGTTGCTCCTGGTAAACATTTTCTATTAATGCAAAATTACTCATATGTGAATATAACGAAAGATATGTATGTGAGAGTTGTGAAGAGAAATATCTGTTTTAAAATGCAGCAGTGAATAAGCAATGGGGTGTTTTTGGAACTAATTAGCCAGATATTGTCACTACTGCACATCCCCTATCAGATAAGCAATAGGACTGATGTAGATGAACCATGAATCTGATGCCTCTTGTTAGTAGGTCAGTAGGAGTAGTGTGAAACAGCAGATATCAAGATATTTAGACTTCACAAGATAAGGGCAGGTACTGGTGTTTCCTTTACTCATCACAGCATTGCTTCAGCTAACCAAAACAAATCATCTAACTGCCACATGCTATGGTATAAACACGCTATGGCATATGCTTGCACAACAATACACCATATCCCCGATCCAACGGGCTGCCTCAGGTCACTTCACACTGTCAACTAGCCCTAAATCTCCATCACGTGCCTGACTTAGCTGGGAAATACCACACGGTAGAGCAACATCACATCACCTGTGACACCACAACACAACACCTGGTCCTGCAATGCCATACCACAGATCGAACTTTAACCTTTCCACCTCACGAGACAGGTAGCCACTTTCACTCCGTTTGTCTCCACTCCACGTCAAGCCGCACTCAACCTACTGATAACACCCTGACACCTGTTTTAGAGGACAGAGATTAGCGACCCTCACTATTGCAAGAAGCCTTCCTCGAGGTCCACTAATGTCTCCAGGAGCCTCGTCATCGGGACTCAAAAGCCTCAGTGACATAGGATCGAGTTCCCTTCCTCTTGGATCACACATGCAGGTTATTGATTCCCTTCATGATGTATAATACTACTACCATTCCTAGATCTCAACAGTTATAGGCAGAAATAAAATATTACAAATAAGAGGAAATAACAGTCTTCGAGGTGTTTGAACGAGTTTCTGTGTTATTGATTCTCCTCCTAATGTGTGACATTTCTATTGGTACTGTTTTTCTTGTTTTAATGCTTATGATTAAATTTGGGCAATTATAGGTACATTATTTTAGCGTGTACACACACACACACACACACACACTCTCTCTCTCTCTCTCTCTCTCTCTCTCTCTCTCTCTTTCATAAAACGATTGATTGATACATTTATTGTTGCATTAACAAGGAAATACAACAAAGGAGATTAATAATATTAATATGGTGAAATTATTTACATCTTAAAGAAAGGCATTTAGTTTATGTAACACCCTGCAGGCTGAACTTTCTCTCGTCCACTAGGCAGGTAAATGATTACGTACACGTAAGACGTTAATACCAAAATATCTTCAATAGCATGGGTCTTGATAATTTGATGTATGAAGCATGTTGGTGGTTTACCTGGTGTGAAACTCTGGTATCTACTAATATATATATATATATATATATATATATATATATATATATATATATATATATATATATATATATATATATATATATATATATATATATATGGTGCTGCACATACTTTCATTCTTGAAGGCTTTCATTGATATTTTTGGGAAAATTGTGTAATAAAATAAAAAAAGAATAAAAACAGAAATAAATGGATGGAAAGGACATACAACAAGAAAAGTACACGTAAAGTATGGTAAATGAATGTGAGAAGTAACTGAAGGAATTACAGAGGAAAATGAGCAAAAATATAAGATTAACAAAGCAACGAAGGTCACAAGAAGAAGCAGAGGAGGGGCGTTGGGCGATCACCACCGCTCTTGCAACGTCTATACTCTATACTGCAGCAGTGCAGTTGCAGACACATTCACTCAGACACCGTCCGTTAACTTTGTTATTATTATTATTATTATTATTATTATTATTATTATTATTATTATTATTATTATTATTATTATTATTACTATTATCATTATTATTATTATTATTATTTCTATAAAACATCATCATATACTTAGTGCCATGAATTTATGGACGAAATTTCATATAGTTATATACTGTAGTCAATGGTAACTAAGTAGAGTAATCATAGGGCGAACAATCTCAAAATACATAGGAAGCAAACAACACAAATTCATACTACCCAACGATAGAACTTGCAGCCGCTACCTATATATAAAACATCCGAAGAGTATGCAATGAAAATAAATAAATAAATGAAAACAAATAAATAAAATAAAATAAAATAAATAAATCAGGCTCGGCTCTGTGCTGGCATTATCTGCCAACGGTACGGTAACAGAAGTAACACAAAGAGTTACACAATTAGTTGCCTAACCAGTAAGGTAGAGAAGCGCGCCTTAAATTTGGTCTTCCTAGGAGCGATCACCTTTATTACTCTTCAATCTTCATATCTTGACTGTCGAAGCATGTGTGGCTGACTGGAATGGTTATGCCCTCTATCTCTGTTGCACCTAGGTCCTCGGAGAGATGACGTGAACTGAAAAAAAAGATTAATAACGGAATCGGAAAGTAAGGTTTATTAAATCTTCCAAATCCAAACGTGGGGACTGCGTGATGACGAATGACGATGCCACCGTATGAGACCGATTATTTGTATGAGACCACTGTGTTGTGTGCGGCAGTAATGGTGGTGGAAACAGGACGTGGAAAACAAACTGAGAGCAAAGCAAGAGGCGAAGCGGAAGTGGTAACAGATACGAAGTCTAAAGTGCAGTGAGGGTGAGTGCACGGTCTAGATATATAGATATGTATGTCTATATAGACAGTGAGAGAGTGGAGGATAGAGCAGAAGAGGAGGAAGGCAGGCACCAGACAGCTTAATTAGCTTTAGCTAATGACAGCTACCATGGGAAAGAGATGACCTATCACTTTTCATATAATTATAAGTAGGTAGGAAAACTGCTTAACTAAGTTGGTAGGTAGAAGACTGTGCCTATAGACGTGAAGAAGGCGCGGCAAGTTCCGTGATTTAACTCTCCGTGTCAGTTCCATCTCTGCTCAGTAAAGAAAACGCTAATAATAAATAAACAAATAAATGGAAAATAGTATTAATAAACAAATCAACGCCACCGTTCCTTCAGTGTTTCACGGACCGGCAAGTCTTCAGTTTGTCCGCAAGAAAATATTAAGTAGATATAAACTCAATTTGTTCGGAATCATCCTCTCTGCAGGATATTTCATAGCTACAATATACAGACAGCAGTCTCAAACAACGTATTCGGAAGAAAAAAAAAAAAAAAAATTGTTTCATCATCAATTATAATCTATAACTTTTCTTTCACGTTTCTTTCTTCCTATGTTCAGGTGTGTTAGAACAGGCAACACTGAAGCGTCACGGGTTTCGCAGACACTGAACTGATACGAAACTGCATGAATGGGCCTGTAAGGATGCTGAGACAAAAGGTGGCAATATCGAGGAATCAATTTGTATTTATAACTGAAAAGGGAATCACTGGTGCAATTTTTATGCTGACAGATTATGGAAAATATAGGAAGCCAGGGGAAATTACACGCAATATTCAAAGATTTGGAAGTAAGAGATATGATCAAATTCTGAAATAAGTATGGAGATGCTTGAAGAAAATGGTGCTAGAGAAGTATGTAAATCTGATTATGGAGATGTATAGTAATGTGAAAACGAAGGTTAAAAAACGTTTTGATATTGCAGGTTGGGCTGTATCAAGGCTCATCTCCGTATTTGATGCTTTGATAGAGGAGGTAAGAAGATGAGTGCCATGGAATATGTATGGGATACTGTGATAATTGGTGTGAATCAAAAGAAATGGAGGAGAGGAAAGAGGAGTGGCGAATAAGTAGAAGTAAGACAGAATATAGAATATGCAAAGCAGCTAAGGTAATGACGGACCATGATCAAAACAGGAACTGAAGCTCTGGAACATGGGCCTACATGGTAACCACAGTCTGAACAGCTTGAAGGACTTTAAATATCTAGGTTTAACTGTTGCCACACATGGAAACCAAGGTGGAAGTTATAATAGGATACAGGTGAGATGGAAAAACTGGCATGATTTTGGTTGATTTTAGAGTGCCTTTTCACACTATCAGGGATGATAAATCCTTTCAATGCACAATGGATATGTTGTTTATTATGAAAACAAGCAGTCTAAGACCACTCTTTAACAGTATACACAAGAACCCAATGTAGCAGTTAGGTAGTTACTGTTTGTTTATTATGGGTACTAAAAAAAGATTAGAAATTTATTAAATAAAATTCATATACTGGTATGAAGATTTAATAAAAAAAATTCTGTACAAATATATACATTATCACAATATGTATTAATATGTATATCCCAACATCAATTCTTGAATATTCAAGATAAAAAGTCTAACATGCTTGTATGCCAACAATAATTTTCTTTAGCCACTTACATAATCTTATTTAAACAATTATTCACACAATTCTCTGTTTTTAAATTTCTTTTTAATTTTCTAACTGCATACCAACCAATACCTGATTCATTTAGATGCCTAAACTAGCCTATATGCTTCACAGCAACACCACTTTCACACATGAAAGGCCTAACACTTTTAACTACACAATTGTCTGTAATCTAATAACCTGATTTGCCTTATTGGGTGGAATAATAATGACAAAAGCACTGCTAACAAGTGCATCATGGAAAAACAGCTACACAAAATATTAAATCACTAGATGATTGAGATCACATCAGTTTCACCATGCTAAGCAACAACTCTTAATTAGAATTTAATAAAATCAGCACTCCAATGTTTATGATTATCAACTGCTTACAGCTGCCTTACACTGCTCATATTGAAGCCAGGCATCTAAAGTAGACACTGCCTACAAGTCCAGGGACTATTCTGATGGCCAGTCAAGAAAGAAGAGATGGCTTGTATAAAGGCCTCAGAACCCTAAGATAAATTCAGACAAGCATAATGACCTGACAGTTCATGTTCTCCTACACATAAGTTTTCTTGAAATGAAATACACTTGGTACAAATTACCACTCATTAATAAATTCCAAAATCACCTCAAGAAGCCATGAAAAGATTGAAGTGGACTGAAGCATCTGAGAGCACTAATTCACTCTGATCAGAAAAAAAAAAAATCAGTATGCTGCTGCACTTCAAATTCTTAAAACATTACAGCACTCTTGTTCAGTTCTTCACATTTAGGATGCATGCATATTTCGTACACACACACAGACAGAAAGGGGAAAAAAAATGCTTCCTTGAGCAAGTAACAACTTTGAGTTCCCATGAAAATGTAAATTTTCAAAATCAATAAAAAAACAAACAAACAAACAAACAAACATTAAGAGGTCCATATAAACACCTATTAACCTTCTTTTTTCAAGATAGTTGATGGATTTATTATTCAGAAAATTATCTACTCTTCATGTACTAAAAGTATTGTTATATCATGAGATTATTCATGTGGCTATCACCTAAATATATGACATAC
Source organism: Portunus trituberculatus (assembly GCF_017591435.1). Classification (NCBI taxonomy): domain Eukaryota; kingdom Metazoa; phylum Arthropoda; class Malacostraca; order Decapoda; family Portunidae; genus Portunus; species Portunus trituberculatus. The sequence continues at coordinate 2,749,434 of NC_059296.1, forward strand.
CCAAATTATTTCCTCAAAAAAGTTTGGTGACCCCTGCTGACTTTTATAACCCACAATAGAAATGAATAACACTACATTACTCAAGTATTATGGGCTTCCTATTGGTGGTATACACTTACATAATTCAATATTTCACTCATAAATAGACAGAAAACAATGCTTATAAAAAATTACAATAAATTTCTTTACAGCAATACTTTTATTTTCAATTCACCATGAATAAGTTTCTTTGAATCCATCTATGCTAAATGTTTAAACTTTTTGATCACATGAGAATGTAAGGCCTAACACAGACCTTTTTAAAATTCAGAACGAGTGCAAGGAGTTTTAAGAGAATAGAAATGATAGACAAAAAGTAATCAAATCAATAAAAATTTAAGAGCTTCAACACTCAGTGATACCTTAATTTTTCAGTATCTGACCAATGAATAATTTACATATTTATAAATCAACCACATACTATACGTGACTAAAATGCACAAAAAACTTAATTTTCATACATTTATAAACATGATAGGAGCATTCTTGAGTATTAGCAAATAATGCTGTTTTGGTATAAAATAAATTTGATTTTTCAAATTAACTGATTGGCACTGTCAACTTTGCATTTATCCCACCACAATGGATAGTCATGTTTTCTGATGGTATTTACACAATGAAAGATGCAAGTGAGAATAATTCAACTTTCATATTGAGCACAAGCTTCCTTTATGAAAGAGGTTGCTAAAGGAAAACCCAGAGTCTGGGATCGTCAAGAGACAAGAAATACAACAATAAAAATTGGTTGTCTCTTGTGTAAATGGAAAAATTCATGCATACATTAAGAAAAAAACAAATGTATTGATTTCATATCAACAATTAATACACTGACTTAGCTCAATCTAAACCTTGGGGAGAGGATAATGCTATTTAGTTCAAATTAATCAACAAAAATTAATTATACTGTGGCTATAGTAAAAGACAAGGAAAAAACACTATTTGCTTCTGACAATTTTTGGAAAGTCCCATTTATTATGAGTCTTCAGGTCATTACTTCTTTTAGAATATTTCACTAAAAAATTATGCCATAAAACTCTAGGTATTTGTACTCAAATTATGAACTGTGTCATTAGCCAGTGTGATATTTCAATGTATTAATTATATTTCATAGCTATATAATTAAAAATTGAGCCTCCATAAATAGTTTCTTCTGTACACAAAACCTTTCTTCTACATAATCTCACCAAGACTTACCTCTGTGGGCCCTGATGTTTTGTTTCATCTAAAGTCTTTCCAACATAGGAATGAGGTATTCTAAATAGAGCCTGCCCCATCCTTACATGTTGCCCTACTTCAACACAAGCTTTTGTGCCTTTGGGAGCCTCAAACACCAATACAATGGTGGAGCCTAAATTAAATTCACCAAAAGCACTACCTCTAGACAACTCTACTAATCTATCATCAAAGTACTTATCATGAAAGACCATTTTCCTTGTTGATGCATCATTGGTCTTCAGTTCCTCATCAAAGTAAACTTGGATGGAACCTACATTGGTGGCCCCAACAGCTGTCATGGAGAAAAATCCGTACTTCCACTTCCCCACATAACTGACTCTTTCATTTAGCACAAACAGGTCCCTTACCCATGCAGCAATAGATGGGTTCACACTGAGCAATTCACCAGGGAAATGCCGTCGAAAGGCCACCTTCCAGTCAACACAGGAGTGAAAGCGATGATAATCTCCTGGTGCTAGGTATACCACACACTGGTAGAGAGCATTGTTTTCATCATCTGAGAGGCAGGTACGGTGGAAACAGTCATCATCATCCTTCTTGCTCACTATCATAGGACCACCTGCACTCCAGCAATTTGGTCCCAGGAACTTGCGTAGTGAATAAGAAACACCCTGAAATAATAGAAAAATAAGTACTATATTTTTATAATCAAATTAGCTTACTCCTATACAATAAGAAAATCACACCTGGAAAAAAAAGAACAAATGTAATTGCCCAAAGGAACAAAACAGCAAACTTTCACAATAAAACCTTTTTTTTCTTTTTTATTTACACATGCTGCTGCATTTTGTGCATAAAATTACCCATAACTTTAATCTCAGTTTCTCTATATTTTCCCCATTACTTATGAATGTATAAACCTTTCTTAAGGATATCATACTGTGTCTCAATGGAGAGAGAGAGAGAGAGAGAGAGAGAGAGAGAGAGAGAGAGAGAGAGAGAGAGAGAGAGAGAGAGAGAGAGATGGTATTCAGGCACTGGACCAAATAATAAATTGAGAAAAGAATCTTTCATTTATTAACTAATGTATTTTATGTAAATAATGAAATCTCATATTATTTTAATTTTGGATGATTTATATATTGTACAACTCCTTATTAATTAATTTCATACATTACAAATTAAATACTTAGTTTACAAGTTAATTTAGGCTTTTGTTGTATATATATGAATATCATTTGACACTTTACCTTAACCTGATCCAGAGCACCACAGTTCACAGTCCCGAATGACATGATTTTGCCATCTGCTGGGCTCACCAAAGCTGCTGATGGGTCAATAGGGCGAACGCCTTCCTTTAGGGAGCGCCGGAACAGTTCTGACAGACACCTGTATTTACCCAAATCTTCTACTTCAGCCTCAGCCATATTGCAACCAAAAGTTCGCACATACAGACCCAAAACTGATTTCCTCGACCATTCTGGAAGCTCAAGCCCTGGAAAAGAAGAATTCTCAATAGCTAGAAAGGGAGAATGCTGAAATGATGATATCACTGAATTAATCATAAAAAAATTAATCTCAAATAAGACAATGCTCACATACTGTACATAGATTCTGATTTCATAACTATTTCAAACTCCTGTCCTTTTGAGAATATGATGATGCATTTCATAACTGAAGTGCAACTCATAACTGTAATAAAGTGAACTACCAATTAGTCATTACACAGAAGTGGCTAATAAATGGTATACAATAAAAAAATACAATTAAGAAAAATATAACAGCCCTTACCGTTCACCCAGCCCCATGCTTTTGAAAACTGTCTGAGTGGTAATAACTTGTATGCTTCAACCTCCCATTCATCTGCCAGACAGTCACATGGATCAACCTGGCCCAGCCTTGCTGCTTCTCTCTTTCTGGTGTGTCTGAACTGCTGGAAGGCAATCAAAGCCAAACCAACGCCAACTGGAATTGGTGTCCACCGAAGGGAACGAAGATAATGCTTGAAGCTTGATTGAGCCATGATATTGGTGTCAAAGAATACTGCAAGTAAATGAAAATACCAATGTAATTTCTAATGAAGAAAAATATAAACTATATGCATATATATGATATATAGGTCTTGAGTCATAGCCAAGGATTCTTGAGATGTACACATAAGTGAATAAAACAATCTCGTCAAAATTCTTGTCTTATTATAGTTAACAAATCAAAATTATGATGCACTGCCAGTTTCTGCTTCTTCACTACTTATGAAATAGTATGCAAAATAATATCTAATCTACCAGTCATTAGATCTATTATGTATTATGCATTTTTCTGAGAAGTTTTACTTACTATACATACTTTCTTCATGCTTTTGTAAAATCAACTTAACAAGTACAATGATCTGGTTGTAGACAAGGGCATCTAGCCAAGCAACTATTGGTTATATCATCCTTAGCCAAGCAAATAAGGTAACTGGCAATAATATGCTCTTAGAGGGTACATATAAAAACCCTCAGATCATGATGGTTTTGTTACTATTTCCACGCACACACACAATACTGGCATTGGAAAGTGTATTAACACAATGGATAACAGATGTTACAAGATTTGGAAAAGATTGAGAAACATTGCGACTAGATCTGTTATTTAATAAGGAACCAGAAGGAAACAAGAAATGTGAAGTAAAGTGTCCATAAGCAAAAAGTGACCATGCTGTCATAGAATTCAATATAAATAAGAATATAGAGTAAAAGGAATGAAGAATACCATTCTGAGAGATTAAGTAACAGTAAGGCAGGTTTTCACATCATGAGGAAGTTTTTTCCAAGGAGAGATGGGATATGTCACATATGGCTAGAAAGGTCTAAGAAGAGTGGGATGAGTTTCCACAAAGGAGAAAAGAAGTTTGTGGCTAAAAGGTAATTGATAAAAGATAAGAAGAAAAGAAAAAAATGTAATAAAAGATGCAAAGTAGCAAGAAGGATGAAAGAGGATTACACAGTGAAAAAGTGGAAGAAATGTAAAAGAATTAAGCTATGGAATAATTAAAAACAAGCAAGAAATGATTATGTGATGAACCTGGGAGATAAGCAAAGATTATTTGAAAAGATATAATAAACTCTTCTATAGATATGTGAATGGTAAATTGAAAGGTTGTGTTGAGCCAATTAATGGAAGAATTTAGGTTTTTGATAGACTGAACAACAATATTTTTATTTTGCTCTTATCAGAAATTTAAAAAAGATCAGAAATCAGGTATTCTTTCTCTTCCCTGCCTGATTTATTCAATTCAAGTAGGATTGGATGCTTAGGAAGTGTACAGTAGTATCATAGTAATAGGAATTAATAAGACAATGAGTTTGACTTAGATAATTGATTAATGAATAATAGAAAGATTGTAAGAAAAAGAAGAGAAACCTGAGGAACCCTAATGTTAAGACTTTGGAGAACAGCAATGACTGCCTCTCACAAAACTTGAGATGATTTTATAGAGAGATAGATAAAGGCCTACAAGAATAGTTTGGAAATGAAAGCCTTGTGCCAGACTTTATCAAATTCTTTTAATGTGTTTAAAGGAACAGCAAAGTTTCATCAAAAATTCCTGAAACAAGATGACCAAGACTTGGTAAGGAAAGCCAAATCACTAATAGAGAGGCAATGATAGAACCCTTACAAGTAATCAGATATCAAGTTGTGAAGTGATAGATTCAAAATCCTTAAAAAGACAAGAAATTAAACCAATATAATGGTAGTTTGAAAGTTAATGTGGTCACCTTTTTTTTTTTATGAACAGAATGAATGCAGGCAAACTTCCCGAAGGAAAGGCAGATATGTATAAGATTACCTATGTTAGAAGAGTTTGAATTCTTTAGAATCAAGTCCTGAAGAAGGATCTAAAAAGCTGAGGAAATTATATGCCAGTAGCACATAACCATGCAGCATAGTGAGCTGTCATCATGTGATAAGATTGACCCATGTAAACATGGAACCTGCCTTTCAAATGATGATGATGATTGGTTGCTGCTCGTGTTCTCATACAGAGATACACGTTTGCCTATAAGTTGTGCCTGAAAATGTGGTTTTCTGGTTACACATCTCAGAGATTACGCTTGGGAACGTGGTATTACCTTACCCAACAGCTACCTTGACACATATCACATACAAGAGAAAGAAGCAAAGCCACACTTTGCTGATGCACTAGTTTTACAGGAGACAAACACAAAATAGCAATAAAATATGGTAAAATGTGCACTATACAGCTACACTGTAATTAATAAAAACACAACAGATATATATATTACATTTACAAAAGCATCACAGTCATGTAGGAAAATTCATAAAGTTTAACAGCAAGGCTATCTCTAAGTACCAATTTTGTCTTTTCATAAAAGTCTTGATGGGCAGAAGAAAGGGTGCTAAAGCCACCTGGACAGTTGGATAATATATCTTTACGGAATAGAAATTAAAGAATTACCTTCGGGTTAAACTCCAAATCATTCCAATATCTTAAATCGATTATTCGTTTCCATGATAGTGCAATAACACTGTAACTGAAATACATAACTGGTAACTCATCCCGGCAGGCCGCAGCCTTATAGCCAGCCCAAAACCCATGCCATTCCTAGGATTGGCAAATCTTCAACAACAAACCCACTCACGAGTACCAAAACGTCCATATCTATCTAACTTTAAGTTAAACATAAATATCATGAATTTATCTTTCTCGGTGTGGCATGTCACTAACAACACAACTCTACGACATAGAACTGTGCTTCACTTCTAGTGTTTACCATCTCGGGAAGAAGGCAACCAGATAATATAATTTAATGTACACTAAAGTTACAACCACTTTACGGTAATCTGTATCAATCGGTTCTGTTTTGATTGATTTGAAGGCACTGTCTCTTTCTCTCTTTCTCTCTGCAAAGACTTGTACTCACGTCACTATAACTATAAACACCACTGAGTTTCTACCATGTTGCCGACAACCGTCAGATTCCGTCTCCGCATCGGCACTATCTGCTCTTACGTGATCGCCGGGCGCCATAAGGTGATCGACCTTGTCGACATCCCTCCTCCCCCGCACAAGGATTCTACACAATACTATCATGCCCCTTGGTCTTCTTTCTGTATATGACTCTATGGCATCTGTATTGACAAATATTCAGATACTATATTTGTCTATTTTTTACATTATCAGAACCCTGACCAATGTTATCAAATGCGATACACCTTTCAGTGGGTATAATTTTAATTTCTCTGACATCCACTAGTGGCTAGGTCACTGCCACATCATACCAAGGAAATCCCTGATAGTTCTCTAAGAGAACTATCAGGGACTGAAGGTGTGAATTGCAAGAGAAGTTCAACTTCTCTTGTAATTCACACATTCAGTCTGTTCCTTTTTTATAGCTGACTTTCATCTGATAACACGTAGGTATAAGGAAATCATTTCAAAATAATACCAGAGAGAGAGAGAGAGAGAGAGAGAGAGAGAGAGAGATGGGGGAGGGACCCCACCGAGAAACCAGTCCCTAAACGAGACAAATTGATTATCCAAAATGGCAGAATAATTTTTGTCATGAAACCTTCCTCTTGATAGTTTAAGTTATAGGAAACAGACAGGAAATTTCTGAGTTTACCAAATCATAATGATGCTAAAAAACAACAACAGCAGCAATAACAGCGTGAAGCAATGAAGAAATAGGTACGAGCAAGCGGAAATAAAAACCTGTCAGAAATGCTCATTTTGAGGCAGTTAATTTACGACTCTCTATCAAGTCGACACTAAATTTCGATTGATTAAAAAGTAAAAATCAAGTAAAAAAAAAAAAAAAAAAAAAAAGATCGTTAACCGTCCCAAGAAGACTTCAAGGTTCAATAAGAAATATATATATATATATATATATATATATATATATATATATATATATATATATATATATATATATATATATATACACACACACACACACACACACGAGCTCTGAGGTCGCTCCGTAATGGGGAAGACTGGCTGGGTGACCAGCAGACGACCGAGGTGAATTGCACACACACACACACACACACACACACACACACACACACACACACACACACACCAAAATAAAAAAAAAAGAAGAATCAAATCACAAATGCAAACAAAATAAAAAGATCTTTTAAAAAATGTACAAGATTTCCTGTTCGCTGCACTTTTCACTCTGCCACGAGTCTTGACTTGCATCATGAATATGAAAGGTTATGTACTGGTTGCTTACATCAACATAAAATGTCGATCAAAATGCCGTAAAAAAAAAAAAAAAATGCTTAACTGAATAGCTAATTTAATATGTAATGAAACGGGGTCGTAATAATGGTGTTGCCAATGAAGACACATTGGTAATAACTTAATAGGGAAGGTGGGGAGGATGAGAACACACGAGCTCTGACAAGTTCGTAATGTTTCGAAGGACAAATTCATTCACTCACACAACATATTACATTAGTCTATCATCATTTATTAAAGTGACATCTAAGTCGACTTCACCGACATTGCTGTGGAGTCGTCTTTCAACACAAACATGTGCACAAGATAGGTAGGAACATGCAATGCCACTCATATCAGATCCAAGACTTCCTTTGAACTCATTACAAGTGATACCGTTGATTATGACTTATCAGTGAGCTGCTATGCTTAGGTCAGTATCTAGAATGTTATTTTCTCTTAAAGGATTATTTTCAAAGTCAAAGGAAATGATTAATCGAGTTGTTTTATGCAATGAATGAAAACATTCTTCAATATATTAATAATTTCCACTAAAATCTGTTGAAAGTAGTTGAGATCAGGCGAAAATATGGTTCTTATATTACACTCAGCTACTCAGTATCTGATTCGTGTCCTAAGTCTGTATCAGAACGTCATCCGTCAGTCACATGCTGTCAAGAAGCTGCATCTTTCTTCCACCTGCTACTTGAGAGCTAGGCCACTATCTTGCCTCATCTTCCTGCTTCCTTTCCTTGTCGTCCATTTATCAACATTATTTGTAGTAGATTGTTATGTAGCATTACTCCTTTTCTCTCTCTCTCTCTCTCTCTCTCTCTCTCTCTCTCTCTCTCTCTCTGTGTGTCCCCTGCCTAATGGTTTGCAAGAGGGATAAAGCGTGGATAAAGCGACCGAGGCCTTCAGTACTTACAGTTGGGGAGTATCCAACACTCTAATAGGTATCTTGGTCCAAACTGATGGATTTCTGTTATGCAAGACATGTAAAAGGACAAAAAACACAGTGGTTAAGACAGGAACAAATAAAATGATCCAATAGTTTACATGGTCATTGCTGTCATAAGGAATGGATATAAGGTGTATACACTTGTAACTACAATGTCAAAACGAAAGTAGATAGATGGTTAAAAAAAAAGTTGCTAAGCTAGGTTTAAATATATAGTATCACCAAACATTCTCCAAGTGCATAGAAACGGGTATCGATGCCTCTTCCCTTTTCTGAATATCCAAACAAACAGGTAGTAAAATGGGAAAAGAAGCTGCAAGACAGAGGATTACCAACGCGGATGCGGTTTGTTGGTGTCACGTGCAGGCTGCTGATGATTGTGAGCAACTGTCTGTCCATGTGCCTCTGTCTCAGTCTCTCTCACATTGCTACTTGAGTAACTTCGAAAACGCTTTGGGTCGTACAAGAACTATCTCGAAGAGCCATAAAAATGTTTAAGAAAGTTCTCATGGATGTCTTTTCCATTAGTGGTGCAGAATCATTGTTAACCTACTGCCAGAATTACAGACAAAACCTTGAAAACTCCAAAACGCCTCCACCAGTGCTTCTTAATGTTAACTAAGATAAAGCGCTGAAGGTGTTTGAGAAGACAACCGCTGGAGTTATATAGAATGAGTTTGAACATGCTCGTCGTCGATCATTATGTCCCCAGAAGAACGATACAAGTTGCTGATTATGCTTTCAACTGAAATATTTGCTTTCTGCTTACATTTCCAGAAATAGAAAAACAATACAATACTGCTAAATATGTGCATGTAGGTATTTCTTCTCCCAGTAAGTGTTCACCTGTGAAATGTAGCCGCGCTAACTGGATAATGTTTCACCTCGTGCTCGGCAACAGGTGTGAAAGTAAACGTGACAAAGATATCCAGGTAAGAAGGCAAGAAAATGTGAAAGGTATTGATCACATAACTCAAAATACTCTAACGGTAGTCACTATTCTGTATTCGAATCGAAATGGAATTCGCTTTCAATTTAAGAGGTATTTATAAATATCCTCATAAACATTGCACACACACACACACACACACACACACACACACACACACACACCCGGTAGCTCAGTGGTTAGAGCGCTGGCTTCACAAGCCAGAGGACCGGGGTTCGATTCCCCAGCCGGATGGAGATATTTGGGTGTGTCTCCTTTCACGTGTAGCCCCTGTTCACCTAGCAGTGAGTAGGTACGGGATGTAAATCGAGGAGTTGTGACCTTGTTGTCCCGGTGTGTGGTGTGTGCCTGGTCTCAGGCCTATCCGAAGATCGGAAATAATGAGCTCTGAGCTCGTTCCGTAGGGTAACGTCTGGCTGTCTCGTCAGAGACTGCAGCAGATCAAACAGTGAATTACACACACACACACACACACACACACACGTGAATTTCCGGCTGTAAGGCTGCAAAATTATTAGAACAATATCAATGAAACTCCGATAAATCAGTTATCACTAAGAATCAGATAATATTCATGCCTAACTTTTCCACCTCTATCGTCTTCACCCTCACCCCATGTGCTAGCATATAGTTTTACCTTTCCGCCTTTCTTAAGTTTCTAAATACCTCCTTAAGAGGAAGATTCGTAAACATCTATCATTTCACAATTCTATATTTGATCTGATTCTTAGTGATAACTCTGACTTCTCAGAGTTTCACTAAAGCATGGAGGCTCTGAATACCATATCTTGCACATTTCCATTACAAATATATAATGTAAACAGAGTTACGCTGCAGGCATGCAAGTGGGCAGCCTTTGAAGTGAGCACAACTGGCTGAGTAAGCGAACTAGGTTGACACGAGACCGTCTTTGGTGTAACGTCTGGATAACGACTCCTCAGTCCTCACATTTCACATACGCCAATGTAGAACCACTATAAATTTCTAATAAACTTTATCAATCAATCATCGTTATGGAGATTCACATATCAATAACACATTATACTGACGACAAAATCTATTGAATTTTCACAAAGTTTCTATCACAAGTGCTTAAGTCATTAACTGAACACGAGAGAGAGAGAGAGAGAGAGAGAGAGAGAGAGAGAGAGAGAGAGAGAGAGAGAGAGATGTATATATCAAAATCAGCTATATTTTGTGTTATATAATCAAAATCATGAGGAAAAGTGCAACAGGCAATACATGAATACCTCAGAGGTCCTATCAGAGCAGTGGTTTGAGGATTACGTCATTTTCCTCTTCATTTCCCCTCCTCTTGAGTCCCTCTCCCGCCCCTGAGGCCCCGTGAATCAGCTGGGAAGCCACCGCCCAGTGATGTCTGACTCACTTGACGCTGTCTCGCTTCTATTGTATGTCAGCAGGTGCTTGTGGCGCTTACCCGGAGCCTGCACCTGGACAGTGATTAAGGGCTAACTAGGGCATATGAATCACTGCACATTCACAACACTTGCTGCCCACTACTTTATTGTTGATTCTGCTACTTCTCTTTCTCCTCCTCCTTTCCCTACATGCTAGTACTACTTTTATAGTCATCATGAATGTTACTACGTGTAAGTATTCTACTACTTCTGCTATCGCTGTCAGTACTTCCTCTATAGTACAAAGATACCTGCTGTTTTTGTTGCTATTATTGATACCACTCCTCCTCCTCTTACTACTACTACTACTACTACTACTACTATTACTACTACTACTATTACTTCTATCATTAGTCTACTACTACTACTACCACGTACCACCACCACCACCACTGCTTCTATTACTACTACTACTACTACTACTAAACTTCAGCAGTTAACGTAATGAAAATAAAAAAGAGAAAAAGAAGAAAAAACAAGCCTCCTCTCCACCCATTATTCACTTCGGCTTCTAGGAGTTAATCCCTTTTACGTATGTGAGACATTACTGTACCAAAGACTAACCATGACCTCCAGCAAATAATTTGAGACTATAAAGTACGTAGCAAAGAGAGAGAGAGAGAGAGAGAGAGAGAGAGAGAGAGAGAGAGAGAGAGAGAGAGAGAGAGAGAGAGACCTCCAGCAAATAATTTGAGACTATAGAGAGTAGCAAAGAGAGAGAGAGAGAGAGAGAGAGAGAGAGAGAGAGAGAGAGAGAGAGAGAGAGAGAGAGAGAGAGAGAGAGAGAGAGAGATACTGATACTTGTTGATAATTCATAGAAGCTGCAATCGGGAAGTCAGACAAACGCAGCAGTGAGACAGTCAATTTACGCTGAGGAAAACCGTGGCGGTAAGGGAGTGTGTAGAGTACAGCTGACACGCCGCTGAAAATCAATACTGCTGGGGTGACTAAAACGGAGAGAGAGAGAGAGAGAGAGAGAGAGAGAGAGAGAGAGAGAGAGAGAGAGAGAGAGAGAGAGAGAGAGAGTTCCCTACTTCCTTGTATATAAATTTTAACACATTCTGCTTTCTTTCTCTTACATCTCCATTCTTTCCTATCTCTCCTAATATTACTGCACAAAAATCAATAGTAATAATGATACCACTACTACTACTACTACTACTGCTACTACTACTACTGCTACTACTACTACTACTACTGACATTAACAACAAGAGTAGTACTAAGTATTTCACAGTAACAACAGTAGTAGTTACTTTTATCATTGCTATTGTTACTGTTACTCTAATTACTACGGTAATGGTCTCGTATCTTCACTATCACTGCCATCACAATCATTGCAAAACATTTAAATATCCTTAAGGACGCACTTTGCAGCATAGTCCGTCATTAGCAAAACGCACATCATATTAATGAGAGGTAACACATCTACGGTGAAAAAATATTCAGTCAAGTGCTTGCGTCTTTGATCTTAAAGAGGAAGACTTCAATGTTTCTTTGCATGCAGATAAACAACGGACTCTCATCGATCTTAGTCAAAGGGGATGGCGTCCTTCTACAGGAGTTGTGAAGCCATTACTGTTAGTCTGTTACTTCCTGTCGCGGCAGATAACCTCTCTCTCTCTCTCTCTCTCTCTCTCTCTCTCTCTCAACGAGATTAATTAGTGGTGTGTAGGAAAGTGTTCACACTTGACAGAGTGGATATGCAAGACGCAAAGTTCCGTGAAGCTCATATCGACACTTTATAAAGATTTGCTATAGCAAGTGATGAAAGCTGCAAAAAAATATAATTGCTGGTGTAGAGAATCAATACCGAATGCACTTTTCATTTATTTATCCATTCATCTATTCATTCATTTATCATACTACAATCTAAGACTAGCAGTGGTTATTCAATGCAACATTCGCCTACAATTAGTTAACGTGAAGGTTGTCAGAGATGCCCTATGATACCATATTGTTGACTCTCCAGTCTCCACCCTCCTCCACATCACGCCACAACCGTCACCACCTCCGCTGCCGCTGTCGCCACGCCCCAACCGTCCCGCCGCCGACTGTGCAAGTCGCTTCTCCACATCTCCCTTCACTTGTGATTACGTACTGTACTGCGTTTAGCGAGCCGGTAATGATGTATAACTATTGCTGCACTAAAACTAGTTACCACATAGCATTCTTTCATAAGTATAAGCAACAAGTTCTCTCCTGTTTTTGTTTTCTTTTTGTTTTTTGTTTTCAAAACAAAATATATACATCTATTTTGCCTTTATCTGGAGGCATTTTTTTCTTTTTCATGAAGTACATCTCTGGAACAAATTAATAAAATGATAAAAGTCTGTTATGTTTGTTTCGACTTAGTTACTCTCCATTTCGATACACATGTGTTAACATCACTCGCTACACTTGTGAATTAAATACATTAAAAACTGGCAGTGCAAGAAACGATATCCTATAAGAGCATCATTACCCAGAACCATTGAAAATGTTGTGGTCGTGCATCAGCCAACGTGCTCACGCTTCACTGTGAGCCGCGTTGATGCTCGTACTCAAAACAAACACTTCTGCTACCTAAACAATACCTAATTTATATGAAATTTGCAGTTCTCCAGCATAATAATCTTAAATTGGCGGAGAGACGAGCGCTGCCTCTCCGCTCATCCCACCGGCTGAGGACAGGCAGCAGCATCCTACTCACCTGCCGGCACGGCGGGACCTCTACTCGCTACCACCTTCCATTACCCTAACAAAATAAAAACAACAGTAAGACGTACAAAAACACACCTGTGAATGCCAGTATAATTGCAGACCAGAAGATAAATAATTTGTATCTTTTAACATGGGGAAATTTTATCCTCGGTGAAGCCATCGCACCCTTGAGTTCTGTGACACTTGCTCGTGTGGATCGACTGGGTTATTTTGTAGACATTGGTGTATGGATGTGTATGTGTAGAAGGAAATGGTGCGCGTGTCTGAGAGTGTGAGTGTGTGAGTGTGTTCAGTTGAGCAGGTATCCACCCCTTGCCTTCAGCACACAGCCACAGACTAGACTGGTGTCGACATGCGCGGCTGTAGTGCCTCTCTTGCCAACCCCGCCCCGCCGCATCCTACACCGGGCAGCATTTACTGTACCTTTATAACCAAATATCAACACGCAGTGCTGCATATCTTTTGTCCTTTGGCGAATGAAAGGAAGTAGCTCAGCTTAATTACCTTCTTAGCGTGGAGCGAATCATCGGGTAAGGTGGATATGCGATAAATCCTTACCTGGCATCCGTTGTCGAGCTGGAATATGGCGCGATGCGTGCGCATGAAATCTACGTTTTCTCCCTCAGCGGACAGCGATGCAATGCAACAAACACGTACTGCGTTGTTTTGATGTGCAACTAGTGAGGTCGTTATGAACAAGTGGTTGGTCATGCACAATATTATTTATTTATTCATTCATTCATCCTAATCTTTAAAAGATAATCTTGTACACTTCACATTCTCCCTCTCCTCAAAAAAAAAAAAAAAAAAATAAATAAATAAATAAATAAAAAAATAAAAAAATAAATAAAATAATAAAATAAAAAAATAAATGAACAGATAAAAATAATAAAATAAATAAATATGAAAAAAAAGTAGATGAAAAAATAAAGAAAGTAAGAAACTATGTATCTTAGGAAGCAGGTTTCACGCAAGATTTTAGTCTCATTAAATCATCTAAAGCAAAATGACTAGAAAGATTATCTATAATTTCAGTGAGATGGCAGGGTGAGCAATGGGCGGGCCGGTGGCCGATAGCGGTGGCTTTAGTCCAGTCATCTTCCCCACAGCTAAAGCTATGTATGAATGCACTCGCTGAACAAAGCACAATAGATACTATAATACCTATACACGTAAACGTATGTTCAATTATTACTGATGTCTTCCAGAGAGAAAGAGAGAGACAAAAAATTGTTATAATAATTCCTTCCCATGTATGAGCATCTCTAAGCATTGTGCCGCTTCCTCTATCTAGTCCTTCATTGATGCAGCGCTCTATAGTTTGGCCAATTAATCAATGCTTTTCCTATTCATTAACCAACAGTGCGACCCCTAACCCTTCGACGTCCGCATGTCTTCTGTCGGGCCATGTATGATATGGGTCAAGTGGCTATCAGGATAAGATTATGGCATCTATACTTCTAGGTTACATTTAAATTTCCCTAAACCAGGGGTGGGCAAACTTTTCAATGCTAGGGCCACATTACAAAAAATCATAATCTTATAGGGCCGCATACTATATTAACCCAAAATCATTGATATTTAAAATACAAATTTAAAAGGATTCTAAAGGAAAGGCCATTCTCACACACATGTGCACACATG
Source organism: Portunus trituberculatus (assembly GCF_017591435.1). Classification (NCBI taxonomy): domain Eukaryota; kingdom Metazoa; phylum Arthropoda; class Malacostraca; order Decapoda; family Portunidae; genus Portunus; species Portunus trituberculatus. The sequence continues at coordinate 2,764,556 of NC_059296.1, forward strand.
CGGGAAGAAAATGAAAAGCTCACAATACTATTTGGCGTTGTTTATTAACTTGCTCTTTCAAATTTACTAACATTTCTCGGGCCGTAGTTTGCCCTCACGTGTGGGCCTAACCAAGGTCAATATAGTTCTATATTGACCTTGGGCCTAACCTGATGCGTGCCAAATTGCCAGTGACATTCACGAGTCATTGTTTTAGCGTTATTTATCAGGAAGAGAGGATGCTTTATGCCTCAGAGTATTTGTCATACTCCTCAGAATCCCTATGTTTATAATGTTTATGGAGGATTTATCGTACCAAGTACGAATGATAAATCTAATCACCTTTCCTAGGATTTGACTATGGTTTGTATGTACAATAGGTATGTCTCCTGAAAACATCTTCCTGGCCAATTCCCTGATGAAATAATTCACTATCGATCTTCACAGAACCTTGGAAATTTCTCATCACAGTACATCATAAAGTTTTTTTTAGGATCTTATAATGAAAATGCCAGAGAAGAATACCTACTACTCATTAAATGTGAAAGGAAATATCTTACTAAAATGAATTGAAGGAATATTCAAATGTGGTGATAAGTATTTATCTTTTTTGGTCAATTCTCTCTCTCTCTCTCTCACACACACACACACACACACACACACACACACACACACACACACACACACACACACACACACACACACACACACACACACACACACACACACACACACACACACAAGCGTCAGGTCAGTAATAACGTCTTGTCTGTCACTTGGGAGGATAGTGTAAGCCTATCTCAGATCTCAAAAGTTTTCCTGATGTGAAAGTAATCATGCAAATACTATATTTCTTCCTTTGAATAAGAGGACGAGGCGTGTTGTGAGTGAAAAGTCTTAGTATTATCTGTGACAGAGAATCTCATGACTTCTAGTAAGTTTGCTGCAGGAAGATAGCGATCACAAGTCTAGCACGTGATCCTCAATACACATACACACACACACACACACACACACACACACCGCGTAATGTAGTGGTTAGCATGCTCGACTCACAATCGAGAGGCCCGGGTTCGAGTCCCGGCGCGGCGAGGCAAATGGGCAAGCCTCTTAATGTGTGGCCCCTGTTCACCTAACAGTAAATAGGTACGGGATATAACTCGAGGGGTTGTGGCCTCGCTTTCCCGGTGTGTGGAGTGTGTTGTGGTCTCAGTCCTACCCGAAGATCGGTCTATGAGCTCTGAGCTCGCTCCGTAATGGGGAAGATTGTCTGGGTGACCAGCAGACGACCGAGGTGAAAAAGGTGAAGACACACACACATACACACACATACACACGGAATTCCAACAATAACAGCAACCTGAGGATACACCATTCACAACAAACACTAGTTGAGAGAGAGAGAGAGAGAGAGAGAGAGAGAGACAATGCTACCTCCGCAAACTTTCATATCTTGTAGGTTAGTAAAGCAGTATCGTGATGCAGCAAAACCTTCAAGCATTTCTTCACTTGTCAGTCATCAGATAGGCCGGATCCCTTTCTTCCCAGAGGATTTATGTGTCTCTTTCTGCGGTTGGTGTCACATTCACTCTATCGCGACACATCTAATCGGCACTTAACTTCTCCATTAGTCATGTCTCACTTGTATCTTAATTTCTGTTGCATCACTGTTTTTTTTCTTCTTTCATTGAATTTCTCTAGTTCTCGTCTGTCTCACTTTCCTCCTCTTTTCTACTACTACTATATACTACTACTGCTACTACTAGTACTACTACTACTACTACTCTCTCTCTCTCTCTCTTAGAAAGTGTTGATTATCAAGTTTCAACCATTGACAATATTACATAACAGTCTCAAATATTTCCAGTATCTTTATTTTGGTCTTATCTTGGCTCAGTAAGACAGTAATACTGAGAAGAAAGATTCTCATGACTGTGTGTGTGTGTGTGTGTGTGTGTGTGTAATTCACCTCAGTCGCTTGCTGGTCACCCAGCCAGTCTTCCCCATTACGGAGCGAGCTCAGAGCTCATAGACCGATCTTCGGGTAGGACTGAGACCACAACACACACCGGGAAAGCGAGGCCACTACCCCTCGAGTTACATCCTGTACCTATTTACTGCTAGGTACACATTAAGAGACTTGCCCATTTGCCTCGCCGCTTCTCGGGACTCGAACCCGGCCCTTTGATTGTGAGTCGAGTGTGCTAACCACTACACTACGCGGTGTGTGTGTGTGTGTGTGTGTGTGTGTGTAATAATAATAGTAATACTGATACTAATGGTAATAACCACAATGATAATAATAATAACAATGATAATAAATAATAATAATAATAATAATAATAACAATAATAATAATAATAATGATGATGATGATGATGATGATGATGATGATGATGATAATAATAACAATAATAATAATAATAATAATAATAATAATAATAATAATAATAATAATGATAATAATGATAATAATACATAATAATAATAATAATAATAATAATAATAATAATAATAATAATAATAATGCTAACAATAATAATAAAAATAAAAACAATGATGATAATAATAACAATAAAAGCAAGAAAAATAATATTAATAATAGTGATGATGATAGTAATATAAGCGGTTTATCAAAATTGCAACACGGTACAAACCTACTGAAAATGTAAGTACGTACAGTACTAAGGGGAAACTATCATCGGCCGGTCCCACCATGGAGGAATCGCACTGAGGCGGTATCGGTCCGTGTCTGGTGCCTTTTCGGAGCTTTGTTGTTTGGGAATGTGTATGTGTGTGTATATATATATATATATATATATATATATATATATATATATATATATATATATATATATATATATATATATATATATATATATATATATATATATATATATATATATATACCTCACTGGTTTTCTTACCGAGCTTACAGAGCTTTAAGGATTTGAATGCATTATATCAAAGACCTCATAATATTCCAATTGAGAAACTGATGCAGTTTCATCAAGAGTTTTTCCTAAAAGTCCCATGATGAAAAGTCCATCAAGGCGGCGATCGCATATACGCGTACATTTCTTTTGCTTTCGAGTTTATTAAAGAAGAAAAAAAAAAAAAAAAAAAAAAAAACATTATCACCTGTATGACTAGATTCTGTATAACTTATCACGTGCCTTTAATGATATACCTAAAGTTCTTTCGCAGGTCAACAAAAGATGACATATTATGTAGAAAACAGAACATATAAGAAAAAACGAAAAAAAATTTCATCTTATCTTGATAAAACACAATGGAAAAATGAATCAATCTGTATCTCTCGGCAACGAAAAGTGGACGATCAGTACAACACTCGCTCATCCCTAAACAGAACACAGTGATCTGTTGCCTTACCAGGTGCAAGATTCCAAGATGCAGCGCTCTGTAGAGGTCAATCCTGCTAGCAGATATCTTTGTCTGTGTGTCAACCTGTCCACCTCACAGTCCTACCCGATGATCGGTCACTACGAGCTCTGAGCTCTTTCCGTAAGGGAAAGACTGGCTGGGTGACCAGCAGACGACCGTGGTGACGACCGTGGTGACACACACACACACACACACACACACACACACACACACACACACACTGCGTAGTATAGTGGTTAGCACGCTCGACTCACAATCGAGAGGCCCGTGTTCGAGTCCCGGTAAGCGGCAAGGCAAATGGGCAAGCTTCTTAATGTGTGGCCCCTGTTCACCTAGCAGTAAAATAGGTACAAGATGTAACTCGAGGGGTTGTGGCCTCGCTTTCCCGGTGTGTGGAGTGTGTTGTGGTCTCAGTCCTACCCGAAGATCGGTCTATGAGCTCTGAGCTCGCACCGTAATGGGGAAGACTGGCTGGATGACCAGCAGGCCACCGAGGTGAAAAATTACACGCACACACACTTACATAAGATGATGTTGCTCACAACGTAATGATGAAAGTACTTTTACTCACATATAAGCACTTTTTGAGCTAACACTTTTGGTAAAGAAATTTTCCTCTTTTCAACAGCATTAATACTGCCATACTTCAATACACCTTCGTGATAAGGACATACAATTACGAGTATTGGTATCTTATTTAACTGCACCAGCTAGATTCCTTCATACCCTTCGTCACAATGTCTACATTGTAGAATCTTAAACATTAAAAATTTCTCCGGTTCATTGAATGTCCACTCAAATGTCCTCAAAATGTGAATATTTGCGTCATTCTGCCACTTCTGCGTGACGGTCTTTCATCTCTCGGGTTTATCTTAATCCTTCTCCAGGTGGAAGTATGACCCTCACACATTATACAAAGGCCCGTATTGCAGAAACGGTTTGCTCTCTCACCATCACTGCTTTCCAAAGGCTGCAGTGGAAGATACTCGTGTTTTTTTTTTAAATATTCTTATGATTTTTACTTTATCAAAAGGAAATCCTGTCTTGAAAACCCGGCTAGTTGTCTCTGTGTCCTTGGAAAATTGTCATAGTGAAGGAGATGATGTTTATGAATACGGACGAAAAACCGTTCTGTGTGCCTGGAAACTGGTTGATAATAATTTCTTCGATGCATAACACAATAAATACTGTATATGAGCCGTATAATATTTTATAAAAGGTTTCCGAGTATATCCCTCCGAGTATTAGTATCTTTTAAATGATCTCTTTATTGTGGGTAGTGTGTAATACTTGAAGTTTTGGAGTGATCTCACATGCAAATAAAGCTCATAAATTAATATAAGGTACTGTTTTTCGAATACATTGTATGTTCAACTATGGTTTTCCTCCAAGCAATTATTCTGGCCTCTTTAGTTGTTCTTCTCGGCCATCTCACCCCTATGCTGAAGGCCACCAGGGAAGTGGCTCCATGATGCCCTTGTGGTTGCTAGTCCCGTCGCCGTCCGTGCACCTCTGCCACGATGTCTTCACGTGGACTCTGCCTTCCGCCCCTTGAAGGCCGTCACCCCTTCCCCATTTCTTCTGTTTGCTCTCCTCTTCGTTGGCAACTTATTATTATTTTTTTTTATTAACACAGTTGCTACAACGATGAAAGTAATTCCAGTGTACTTCACACATTGGTGAAAAATACTCATGCTCTGTGTTTCCGTTTGAAATGTACACCCGATTTCGCATATTGTGAATATTACAATTCATTCAAGGCTGATATTTATTAAGAAATACTTCAAAGTGTTCCATGTTATCACCCAAGACTGTTGGCACTGACTTCGACACGGCGCTTCTCCGATACTTTGGAGTTTTCCTAATTTTCGAGTGTGGAAAGTTACAGGCTTTAAGTTGCCACATTGATAGATTTTGTATAATTTACTATGGAATGCTTTGAGCTTAATTCTATTCAGCAAAATACATCCTTGACCTACAAAATTATTCCTCTGATTTTGGTTTTTCCCATTGTTGTTGCGGCTTCCAAGGGATTTGTCCATACGTGTTGCTGTGTGCTGCGGCGGCGACACCTGTAGGCGGGGATCCTCACCCCATTCCCAAGACACAGGTGGAAACCTTATCACAGTCAAAAAGTCATGCCATGTGTACATACATGTGCCAGATGTTGTTGTCAGGTACTTGCCTCCAATCATATCTCCTCTCTATCGTGTATATTTGGATCAGACGCCATTACTTTCTCCCAAGCGCTTATTGTCTCCAGGGAATTAAGTAAACAATAAAAAAAATAGTATCTTGGTGGTCGGTGGGAATAAAGGCATTTTTCGATATCCACAGATAGCAATGGGTTATATCAAATTAACATTTATTTAGCTTAGAATGCAAACACATAATAAAAAATGAATAACACGAACAAACAACACATCTGTACAAGTTATAAATATTTTTTCTTCACCTGCAGCATCATGACAAATCCCCACTCCGTTATCATATCCTGGCTTCCGGTCCACGCGCTCAGACATCTGTGAAGCAAGACATAGCTTAGATTTTTCGTCGCCACTATTGCTGTTGCTGCTCTTACTATTGACTTTTATAACACACACACACACACACACACACACACACACACACACACCTCTAGTCTGTGGTTCTCTCATCACTTTTATCTATTTTTTTCTGGCTCTGATGTATATTTTCAGCCGTTAGCTGCCCATATTGTATGACCTATTAATAAAACGTTGATTATTATTATTATTATTATATCATTACTGTTTAAATTAATAATAATCATAATAATAATAATAATAATAATAATCATAATATTATTATTATTGTTATTGTTGTTATCATTAGTTATTTTGATTATTGTTATGTCTATCAATAATAACAATAACAATAATAATAATAATAATAATAATAATAATAATAATAATAATAATGATAATAATTACTATTATTATTATTATTATTATTATTATTACTATTATAATTACTATTGTTATTATTGCTACTATTATTATTATTATTGCTGTTATTATTATTATTGCTGTTATTATCATTGCTGTTATTATTATTATTCCTATTATTGCTTTTATTATTGCTATTATTGCTATTAATATTATTATTGCTATTATTATTATTATTATTATTATTATTATTATCATTATTATTATTATTATTATTATTATTGTTGTTAATGTTGTTGTTGCTGTTGATGATGATGATGATGCTGATGTTGATGTTGATGTTTAATTTGATGATGTTATAATAATAATAATAATAATAATGATAATAAATGATAAATAATAATAAAACATAATATAACATAACAGCACAAAATACTTTTGCGAACCTTAGCTATTCTGATAATTGTGCACTACGGTTATGACTGCCAGAACCTTGTTACTCAGTTTACCAGGTAACTGAGACGATGAATAATCATTTTATCGGCTGAGTGAATATTAACTTTCGATATTATCCATGTGATTATATATATATATATATATATATATATATATATATATATATATATATATATATATATATATATATATATATATATATATATATATATATATATTACACAAGTGTGAAAAAAGGTGAATATGAAGTCCCTCTGCACACAGATGTGGTGTGGAAATGTCGTGACGCTTTGTTCCCGCTTATATACTGAAGCCATCCCCAAATGGCCTTTAGTACCCGTCACCTTGGTGCCAGTTGCGGGGTGTGTACCGCCCTTGAAGTGGTGCCCATCTCTGCAGTTGACGCCGCTTCCGGTACAATATAATTCCTCCTGTCATCAAAACCACCACTCCGATCAAGGATATCCCCAGCAATATCACTGCAAAAGATTATAGATTCTTAGTCTAATTGCATATTATAACTTGTTAAATTCTATTAAAAGTTTTTTGGTAGCCGTTATTGCATCAATTAAAGACACTTTCATATAGTTTCGTGCCCTAGTAATCTTCAGCGATTGGCAACGACTATAAGACTGATAAGACACATCCTCGCATTGTCAATCACTTAACTTTTCACCCATATGATATTCTACCTTTTCATGCTCATTTTTTTTTTCTCGAATAATAATCACTAAAGGTGCTTTGTTTCCGCTTATGTACTGAACCCATCTCCAAATGCCCTTTAGTATCCCTTACCTATTCACATATAGTCACAACATGATTGGGAGTGGAGAGGAACAAGGCAAGGGTCAACACGAGGCCCGTACCTGTTGATTTCGACATGTCCCTGTGGATGATGCTGGCCGCTTCCTTGATACTTGCGTCAGCCGTAATGACGGTGGCGTTCACTCCTGCTACTGTTTGTGACGGCGTGGTGGTGATGATGGTATATTCTGGTACGGCAGTGGTGGCTTTTGATCTTGGTGTAGTGAAATTGGTGGTGGTGTTGGTGGATGATATGGATGTATGTTTAATAGAACTATTGGTGGTGGAGGTGGTGGTATTGGAAGTGTAAGTCTCTGTTGGTGTAGTGTCATTAGTCATTGGTGTCTGTGTTGACCTAGTTTCTGGTGGAGATGGCGATGGAAGTGTGATTGTGCTAATGCCTGAAGTAGTGGTGTTCATTGGCAGTGAAGGCTTTTCCGGTGTCGATGGTAAGGATACGGTGGTAATAACTTCTGGTGGAGGAGAGGATGATGCCAGTGATGTCGTGATCTTGCTTGCTAATGAAGGCTCCTCTGAAGTTGATGTCAGTGGTACGGTAGTAATGATTTCTAATGGAGGAGGAGGAGATGATGGCGGTGAAGTCGTGGTCGTGTTATTTGATTCACTGACGATTGATGCTTCTGATATCGTGGTGTTGATGGTTTCCTCAGTTAAAAATGGTTGCGTTTTTGTAGTCGTGTTTGCCGTTGTGTCTGAGGTATCTAAGGATAGCAGCACTGGATACACGGCATGCATTGAATAACCAGCGAATGTTTCAGAGGTTGACGTTGTTGAGTTAGTAAATTCTGTTGTCTCTAACGATTGTAGTGGTGATGTCGTAATGTTAGTTGAGGATATAGCTAACGACGGTGATGTGGTGTTAGTGAATGCTGCTGCTGCTAAAGATGCATTAGAAATTATAGGGTTTGTTGTAGAATCGGAGATATTTGTAGTAAACTCTAGTGAATCCCAGCTAAAGGAGGTTGAGGGGTGAAACATGGCGGGCATTATTGGGTATGTAGCAAAAGTCAAGTCAATGGTCGAGTCAGACGCGCCGATGCTGGTTCCTGCTGACGCTGTTGTTGCTGTTGTATTGTTGGTGGTAGTGGTGGTGTTTTCTGGTGCAAGATTTTTGTTGATTCCTGGTGACGGTGTTGGTGGTGGTGGCCGTGTGTGTGTGTGTGTGTGTGTGTGTGTGTGTGTGTGTGTGTGTGTGTGTGTGTGTGTGTGTGTGTGTGTCGTAGTTCATTGTAGGGTTTGAGTGCGAGTGAGTGAGAATCGTTGTTTGTGGTGATGGTAGTGATATGGAAAAAAAAATAATAATAAATAAATAAACTGATTCATTGGATTATATTTATATCTAAATATCTATCTATTATCTATCTTATAAATTACTCTGTAGTGGTAGTAATAGTAGTGTTATAAAATGACAAGTATATATCGCACAGACATGCAAATACTTCGTCATCCAAACATTTGCATAACTGTCACACGAGGCAATATATGCAACAGCGATACTTCACAGCACCAATATTTATAGCAGCACTCCTTTTATGCCAAGTCAGCACCTGGGCTCGTATTCTCAAACACTTCTGCACTTCACCTCCCCTATCTAAAAAGACCTTACCTAAATTTACACGAGTTTCTAAGGTTTTTTTTTTTATGGTTCTCGAGGCAGGGTGACAAGATTACTACATTGTTAACTGGAAAAACGCTCTTGAAAACTCCACTAATCATCTCTGTAGTCTCTGAAAATAGTCGTGGTGAGAGAGCAAAGCGTTTCTGTTTCTGTTGTTATGTACTGTTATGATTTGCTGAGCTCAAGAAAAACAAGACTGCACCTATTGCAATTAATCCACCTACCTAACAAACGGTTCCGTGTCCTCTCCCTCACTCCTTCGAGGTATCTGCGTGTATCCAAGTACAAATCCCTGTCAGAAGGTTCCTCGCTAGTCTGATTTTGGTCAATTTCTGGTTTCAGCTCCGGCGTTGTGGGAAATTCGTCCATCTCGGGAGGTCTTGTGGCTGACGTCGTGGAATGTGTGGGTGGTGTTGTGGTTGTACATGAAATAATGAAAAAAATGTTAGATAAATAAAACAGATTATTTATTTCTCTTTTTGAATCCTATATCCTTTATTTTCGAGGTGTATCGAGACCCATAAACGTAATGGGTTGAATAGTACCCACCAAATGCACATGACACTTTGATGATGATGAAAGTTCCCAATTCCTGTCGCCCGGACGAGTGGAATGCAGGAAAGAATGTTCCGTTTTATTTACATCCTCAACGATTCTCTATTTTATAATCATCTATATTGGTGGTGACGGCGCTAGTACGTAATGGCACTAGTAGTAGCAAGTAGTAGTAATAGTAGTAGTAGTAACAGTAATAGTAGTAGTAGTAGTAGTAGTAGTAGTAGTAGTAGTAGGAGGAGGAGGAGGAGGAGGAGGAGGAGGAGGAGGAGGAGGAGGAGGAGGAGGAGGAGGAGGAGGAGGAGGAGGTAGCAGCAGCAGCAGTAGAGGTACCTATAGCAATAGTAGAAATAGAAGTAGTAGTAGTAGTAGTAGTAGTCGTAGCAGCAGCAGCAGCAGCAGCAGCAGCAGTAGTAGCAGTAGTAGTAGTAGTAGCTACATACAATTATAATTATCAGATATGCAAACATGTCATAAAACGATACAGACAACAGCAACAATAACTGTTTTCAATATAACTAATTTTGCTATGTACGTACTGTTACCTTCCACCAAACTCAGAGGAACAAGAGTACACTTACTACAATTAATCCACCTACCTGGCAAACGGTTGCGTGTCCTCGCCCTCACTCCTTCGAGGTACCTGCGTGTATCCAAGTACAAGTCCTGTCAGAAGGTTCCTCGCTAGTCTGATTCTGGTTAGTCTTTTGCTTCAGCTCGGAGGTTGTGGGAAGTTTGTGCATCTCAGGTGGTCTTGTGGCTTGCGTCGTGGAATTTGTGAGCGCTTTTTTTTTTTTTTTTTTTTTTTGTTGGTGGTGGTGGTGGTGGTGGAATGAAAAACAATTCATCAATAAATAAAACCTCGTCATTAATTTCCTCTATCAAATCTATAAGTTAATTGTCGAAGAGTAAAGGGATTCATGAACAAAAGATGATAAATACTACATATAAAACTTTAACCTACCTGACTCATGGCTGCCTTCCGCCTTCACTTCTTCGAGGGTAGAGAAGTGCGTTTCATTGTCAGAGCGGCTTGCATTCTCCGAAAGGCTCTCTTCATCAGAAGATTCTATGTCCTCTCTGCTGCCCATACCCTCCGTTGGTCGAGCCCCTCGGATGATTTCTGTCTTTGGTGAAGCTGTCGTACTGGCGGTGGGTGGTTCTGTCGCGGGGATGTTCTGTGTTTATGAGTGTGAAGGTATGACACACACACACACACTCATAATTAATAACATTTGTTGGTAGACGATTTTCACGTCATGTGGACTCGAACGAATAGGGTTTACCACACAAACTCTCGTATTCTGTGTTACAAGCTGATAATCTAAATATTTTCAAGGGAAACATCTGAAAATAAATCTGACGCTTCAATTCATGAACGATATGAAATACAAATACTTTAGGCTGGTCAGTTTGCCCAGCTTTTGAACTTACCTGTAATTCTCTTCTCTTTCCCAATCTTTCGTATCTTGTCTAAATAAGTGAGGGTCATAAAACGAAAGTGGCTGCTCAAATGTGCATCATTCTCCTTACGCTTCTTTGTGGTTTCGTTTCTGTGCTTTCCTTCAATCAGTGCCTTTAGTTTCTGAATAGTCGACTTCACAAGCTCTTCCTCTGTCTCGTCTTCCTCTGTTGTGGGATCCTCTACGCCCTCAGGGAAAAGAGTAGCATCTTCCACGTGTCTGCCTCCCCTTAGCTCGTCATAAGGAGCTGGCGATGCGGATGAAGCCTTGTTATCATGTTCAGTAATGTCCTCCTCGACGTCTGCTAAGTAAGGAGCGCTCTTTTTCCTTCTCTGTGGGGTGTTCTCTGTTGATGTGACTGGGCAGCGTCTAGGTAGTGGCTGGGGATGGATAGTTTGCTCTCCGTCGAAAGCAATACCATATGATGCTGATGTGGTGGTGGGGGGAGACGATACCACTTGGATCTTTGCTAACTTAGGCCTTGATGTGATAGTCGCCGGTGATGTGGTTGTTCGTTCAGTGGTCGTCCGTTCCATAGTCGTTTCTGTCTTCAGTGATGTGGTTGTCATTTCCGAGGTCGTTTTCATTGTCGTGGTATTCGTGATCATCGGTTCAATGGTCGTTGTTTCAGGGGTTGTCGATGTTGTGGTCGTGGTGTTCGTGATCGTCGGTTCCATGGTCGTTGATGTCTTGGTCGTGGTTGTGGTGTTCGTGATCGTCGGTTCTATTGTAGTTGTGTCTGGGGTCGTCGATGTCGTAGTCGTGGTGTTCGTGATCGTCGGTTCCATGGTCGTTGATGTCTTGGTCGTGGTGTTCATGATCTTTGGTTCCATGGTCGTTTCTGGGGTCGTCGATGTCGTGGTCGTAGTCGTAGTGTTCGTGATCGTCGGTTCCATTGTCGTCGTTTCAGGGGTCGTCGATGTTGTGGTCGTAGTCGTAGTGTTCGTGATCGTCGGTTCCATTGTCGTTGTTTCTGGGATCGTTGATGTTGTGGTCGTAGTCGTAGTGTTCGTGATCGTCGGTTCCATTGTCGTTGTTTCTGGGACCGTTGATGTTATGGTCGTGGTGTTCGCGATCGTCGGTTCCATTGTCGTTGTTTCTGGGGTCGTCCATGCCGTGGTGTTCGTGATCGTTGGTTCCACGATCGTTATTTCAGGGGTCGTTGATGTCTTGGTCGTGGTTGTGGTGTTCGTGATCGTCTGTTCCATGGTCGTTGTTTCTGGGGTCGTCGATGTTGTGGTCGTGGTGTTCGTGATCGTTGGTTCCATGGTCGCTGTTTCTGGGATATTCGCTGCCATGGTCGTGGTATTGGTGATCGACGGTTCCATGCTCGTCGTTTCTGGAGTCGTCGCTGCCTTAGTCATTGCTGCCGTGATCGTCGGTGACAGTAACATGGTCGCTTGTTTAGTGGTCGATTGTATCATGGACGTCAATTCAGTTAGTCTACTGTTGGCTCCTGTTACGGTGATGGTGGGCAGAAGGGTGGCAGCTTGTATCGTGAATGCGTGTGTAGTGGCTGGAGGCTCACTGTGGTTGTGGTCATACTCCTGTACTCGTATTTGTTCATGGGAAAACTCTATTGCAATACGGCGATCAGTGGTTGTTGCTGAATCATCTTTCTTGTGAGAAGATGGAAGGGCTTTGTTTACATTCCGGGTAGTTCCATTTACCGTTACGTCCCATGGTAAGCCTAGTGGAAAGTCTTCGGTCATAGTCTCTAGGTCTGAGTCATGATTTGCTTGACGTTCGAGGCCATGACTACGAGTTCCTGACACAGGCGCATCACTCTCATTTCTGGTGGTACCTGCAAACAACGATCATGTTAGAAGCTTGTCAATGGAGTTTTACAAAGGACATACTAATTTGTCTTAGGCATAATAATACGTATCTGATGGACATACGATCAAGGTATATATCGACTATAGATTAAATGCTTGGAAAAGGAAGGCACGTTTCAATCTTCATAAAGGAATGACTCACTGTCGCATAACATTCACTCAGTAATTGCTTGGCACTACATTTTCATAGTCCACATCACACATCTTGACATGGTTGAGTTTTGCGGCGGTCGAGCACTAAAGGACAGTCAAGCTAAAAAAAAAAAAAAAAAAAAAAAAAAAAAAAAAAAAAAAAAAAAGGTAAATCTATAAAACAGCAACTCCTTACATATTCTTTTCTATTACCCCCTTCCCCCAACAAGCTTGGGGGGCACGTGGGAAATCGGGGGTTTTGGGGGGGAGAGCCAAAAGAGGCGAGATATGGCGATCTAAAAACAATCTAAGGACAAAAACCTAACCTAACGTAACCTAACCGGGGGGCCTGTGCCCCCCCGGATCCCCCCTACAACACTAACCTAACCCTAACATAAACCTAACCTACCGTATCCTTGCTTTGGGGGGGGACGTGAGGAATCGGGGGTTTTGGGGGGGGAGAGCCAAAAGAGGCGAGATATGGCGATATAAAAAAAAATATAAGGACAAAAACCTAACCTAACGTAACCTAACCTAACCGGATCCCCCCTACAACACTAACCTAACCCTAAAATAAACCTAACCTACCGTATCCTTGCTTTGGGGCAGTTTCCCTCCCCCCACACCGGTTCTCTAATAGCTTCACACAATATGCCCTACCTCTACCAATACCCCTTCTCATAATACCTTAACGAAAGGATGAAGGTCCTGGCTGGTCCTCTTCTCGATTGTACACTGACTTGCATCGCAGGAGCGATGATTTCCCAGTAATCAAATTCGCAACCTTTACAACTAGTGTCACTGGTGGCCATGGTTCAACTGCGCACACAAATCTCTGTACACCTGTCTGCCCAGCTGTGCCCCGCCTACGAATACATATAGCAAATTCCCATTGGCGCAGCTTGTGGTGTTAAGAGATGGTGGCACGTCATTGGACAAAAGAACTACAGACACAATAAGAATCCTATTCACCAGTTACCCACAAACCCAGGGTGTGAACAACAGACAGTCACTTTCTGTTACCCACAAACCCCAGATATATACAAAAGACAATAGCAATGTTTACTATTTGGACTAGACTCGAGTGACGTCTCTAATTTCAGTGAGGCAATGTGACATAACCGTGTTTGACCCCCAAACAAGACCACAAGGTACGTGTTCTCCATTAACTACTCATTATTTTGTGTTATTATTGCACGGATTAGAGAGGAGGTCCTATTCTAAAGATTCACGAAAAAAAGACCTATTTTGGTCGAAGGGTAATGTTCATGATAAAAAGATACAAAATGTCCTTTCTCCAGGGCAAACACTATAATTGATTATATTTAACACTATAATATAACTTCTCAAAACAGGGATAGGATTGTCAGTCTTATCTGTATATATATCACCGGCAGCAGACCATGTAAGGGATGCTGTCAGTCACATTGCCTTTGTATAATCTTTCACTGAAGCTCACTGACGAAGCATATCTCACAACACTTCGTGCTAAATTCATCACTTCCAAGAACATTCAATGAGAACAATCGTCGTCTTAATACCGTTCCTTGCGTGTTGCATGTAACGATCATAACAACGTTCGCAGTCACGTTAGGCCCGTCAGTCTGTCCTGGTACACAACACATGGACAAGATGTTGGCTTAGCAAATGCATATGATACTGCTTTCGACCTACCGTGAGCCCCATACACTGCACAGAGCACTTGAAGAACCATGACAAAACACCTTTCCCCCACCATCTTTGTATTCACGTCCTTGTGTAGTATTTTCTAACTGACTGACTGGTCGTCTCCCCTGGTCCTTCACCGCAACCAAGGCTTCGAAGCTTTTCAACCCCTTAACCAAACCAGTTTCATTCATTCAAGTGATCATATTGTTAATTTCTTTACGATGCAGTGCACGGCAGTAAACCAGTGCCTAAAAATACAGTTCTAATGTAATCACAACTGAAAATGATTACAATGCGAAATACATGTTTAGTCAGTGGCAAGCACTGCGGCTCATCGTTACCATAACCAACTTATTGTATTATTTATCAATTTTTTTATTTATTTATTTTTTCGCAGTGTTAAGTGAAGATCTGTCGTATTTCTTGCATATACAGGCAACTAGAATAGATGATTCATATGTCATTGATTTGATGTATTTATGAAACACTATGAAAAAAGGACCATGCCATGACAACACTACCGCTGGTCAAACAATGACAAGTAGGCAGACGTTGTTTACGGAATGCGTCGATCTGCGACACAAGGTTCCGGACAGGAGGCCAATAGAAGAGAGGAAAATAAAATAAAAGTAAATGTAAACAACAACAACAACAACAACAACAATAACTAGAAATAAGAGGAAAAGAAGTAATAAAAGAAGTTAAAGAATGCATAATAGCCCGTACCGAAGCTGTAAAAGGCAAAGGGGAATACAGGAGGGCAAGGAGATGGAAGTGATAGAAGTGGGAAGATGGTGGGTGGGAGAACGAAAAGGAAAGCAGGGAGCAGGGAAAGGGAGTACTTATTTCCTATTACTTCCTGTTCCTCTATTATTCTTCACTCCCTCCTCATCGTTTCTGCTTATTCTTTAATTCTTATCTTTCTTTACTTTTTTACTTCCATCCTTCTACACCTTTCTTCCTTCCTTGCTCCATGTAGACTATCCTTCCTCCGCTGCCAACTTCCTTCCTTCTTTTCCCTTCCCCTTTCTACTGCTCAAAACGTCCTTCCTTCTTCGTCTTGTCTCAAACTACCTTCCCTTTCATTTCTCCCTCTTTATCTATCCAAGAGTGATATCTCGCTCTTCCCATTACTCATTCCTTACCGTTTATTTCTCTCTCTCTCTCTCTCTCTCTCTCTCTCTCTCTCTCTCTCTCTCTCTCTCTCTCTCTCTCATGTAATTTCATTCCCATTCTTAACATTTCTAAGCGTCGTTCTTAATCATTCTCACGCTTCTATTTTTCGTTAACTCTCTCTCTCTCTCTCTCTCTCTCTCTCTCTCTCTCTCTCTCTCTCTCTCACATTTGTGTTCTCCCTTACTTTAATTAGCTCTCCCTCCCACCCCAACATTATTCTCATTCACATTCAAACATCTTTGATAATACAATTAATATACGCAGGTTTCTTCCTTCATGCTGAGTCACTCTTGTTCTTCTTACATATTATTTCCTCTCCACAACCAATTCTAACTTTATTACTCTATCAACTTATGATTATTTTCCATTTGATTTATCTCTCTTACCCTCACTTTTATTAAATATGACATGCGACACACTCTCTCTCTCTCTCTCTCTCTCTCTCTCTCTCTCTCTCTCTGTTAATATCGTTTTATATTTCACATTACGTGTGTGTGTGTGTGTGTGTGTGTGTGTGTGTGTGTGTGTGTGTGTGTGTGTGTGTGTGTGTGTGTGTGTGTGTGTGTGTGTGTGTGCGCTTGTTTTTGTATGTATGTATGTATGTATGTATGTATGTATGTATGTATGTATATATGTATGTATATATGTATGTATGTATGTATGTATGTATGAGTGCTTAAAAAGAGAGTGAGGTGGGGCGGATGGAGGGGCGAAGGAGTTTGTAATATTTCGTGGGATGTCTATGGAAATGATTGTTTGTTTGTTGGTGAATCGATAAAGAGGCCAGAGGCAGGTACATTATCAGTAAGTAAATGTTAGATATCTTTGGGTTTCCTTCTGTTTGGACAATGAAGAGGTATGAGGGAGGTAATATACGGCCTGTGATGATTCTGATAGGTCTTTTCTGTCATGAGATAGGGCGACTGAGGAGTGTTGGGGAGGGGGTTCCCAAGTAGGGGTTACTATAATGCAGGTGAGAATAAAATTGTACCTGTAACATAGCAGCTCTAAGATTTCATGTACTGATAGAAGAGTTAGTGATCTGTGTTTGAGGCTGTTAATGAGAGAGAGAGAGAGAGAGAGAGAGAGAGAGAGAGAGAGAGAGAGAGAGAGCGCAGGAATGGGGGATGGAAGATACAGTATATTCCCGTAATCCCTTATTAAGTTATCTATTCCTACAGCTTTTACTTATCACCAGATCTGAACTGTACGTCATAAATTTGCGAAGGCGTTGCACGTGATCCTATCAAACTCAACAGCAAAATTATTTCAGAACATGCTAGTATACACCATAATTTAACATAGATGTGTTGATCAATAAGGATAATGAAGATGACTATGGTAAAAATGAAATAACAGTCGTATTTACAATATGTGGACTAGTGTGTCAATACTCATATGATGAAAGATAACCCATCACAATAATTCCCTTTTATCGTGCCAATCAGTAAAGATAAGACGCGGACGTGATCGGTCTCCAAGTAAAGGCCACCATTTGAGAGACATCTGTACCACGTTATTGTTACGGTCATGAGGTGGAAGGCAGTCGTGATTATTCTAATAGCAATTGGATTGTGCCAAAGGGCAGGTGGAGTAACAACAGGTGAGCCTCGGAGTGTATGGCGGCTATGATGTGTTATGTAGTAAACGTGGCTATAATGTGTTATGTAGTGAACGTGGTATTAGGGTTCTCCAAGGCCAACAGACTGGGGAAGGACGGGTATCAAACATTGCCACTGATTGGCATTTACACATTCTTGATTGTTGGTTTCTGTATGAATACTACTTATGGCGTGATATTTCACTCTAATACATTGTATATTTTTAGGGCGATTATATCGTAATATCTACGATATTGCCACGGTGCATTTCGTATATGTAAGCATTAAGCCTACAAAAACAGTATTTTGTTGTAATTCTAGTAAATATAGACAAAAACCAGCATTACGTCTTAACTCTCGACCTACCGATATGGATACCTTGGGAAGGAGCAACCAAGGCGTCTAGAGAACCCTCGTTTGGTGGAACGCAACAAACTCGAGAGACAATCCAAGTCAGTAAAGACTTCCTGGAAAAATCCAGCAGATTCAAGTCTTGGGATATGAAAACGTCTTCTTTAGTATCGTTTTATTTGTTACGTTTTTTTTTTTGTGTATGTGTGAAAAATGGTAACGTTTGATGATTTTCCAGCGCATGTAGCATTACCTGAATGTTAAGACTTCTATAATCTCATAACCACTAAATGATGTAATGACACTGAAACACGACGTATTAAAGCATAAACTACGTCGAGGAGTTTGCGATTTGCCAAGCTTGGGCTGCTCCACGTGAAGGACACACTCGAGCTGTCAGTGCGATATTCTAAGAACAATGAATAATGTAATATATATATATATATATATATATATATATATATATATATATATATATATATATATATATATATATATATATATATATATATATGTGTGTGTGTGTGTGTGTGTGTGTGTGTGTGTGTGTGAAGTGATTTTTACGTGGGAGAGGGGAAGAGAAGCGCGCCTCTCACGTGTGTTGAATTACAAGACGCGATGCTTAATTATTTGTTTTGTAATTCAGTTTCAATTATCTTTATCAATATAGAGGTAGGAAACTCCAGAAGATTATCTTTTTTGACAGTATAACACATAAAATATTATATTATGAATTGAAACAAATGTTATTACATTACATTTTGTAAGCACGAAAATTTTCATTGCCAAGTAAGAAAATGCTTTCATTGCAGAATATAACATCTGGATACATTGCATGTGCATATCAATTTGTCAAATAGCTTGACATTTGTGTGACAGTACAGAGTTTCTCATTTTGATAACAAATGTCAATACTGATTGGTAGGAAAATTTTCAGATTCTATAGCTTTCAATATCCCTTCATCTTATACAAATATAGACCACAGATATATAATGTAAAATCAAAGATAAATACAAATACTGTAAAGAGAGATGGTATCAGTTTACTAATGCATATATGAACACTCCATGCAGACAAATTTCTACTAATGGATTCAACATAATGGAACTTTATGTCTACATATTCTTTTTAGTGGATGTCTGTTCCCTTTTCAAGTAGGCACCACTAGTTTTACAAATAAGAGGAACAAATAGAAATAAACCTACAAGATGAAATTAAGTGCTATTTGCTTCTTGCAGTCTCCAAATACATCCACTTCTGATAATTTCTTAATGTTCCCATTTAGTCAGCCTCCAGTCAACTGGCTGATAATAAGCAATTATAATATTCATCATTAGCAGTGGGAAGGTTATCTTGAATTTTCAAAATGCACTGTAAACAAAGACTGAAATTAAAACAATATGAAATAGTACTGCAACATTTACCTCTATTTCTCCCCAGGAAAACTTGATGATGGCTCACAGTCAGATGTTACTGCAGACCAGTCACAAAATGATGACAAGATACAATCAGAGGATGAAGACTTGGTGACTCCAGAGGATGTAATTATGAAGACACTTCCTAAAGGTGAGGGTGAGGTAAAAACCTTGGAGGCAAGACCACCTTTAAAGTTGGCAGAAGATAGCAGGAGGGAGGCTACACCAGAACCTAGGACACAGCAAAAACCAACACACAACATAAAGTCTAAGACTAAGCCTGCAACCAAAGCAAAGCCTCTAGCAGCAAAAGCAAATCCAAAATCAGTATTGAAAGCACAGCCTAAATTACAATCCAAGACACAGACTGAATCACCACCAAAACCAGAGCCTACATCTGAATCTAAAGCACCGCCAAAGATAAGTCCCAGAAGAAATCTTGAGGACAAGCTAACTGAAAAAATCACTACTGAATCTAATCCAGAACCTGAAACACATCAAGAACCAAAGACAAAATTAAAATCTAAACAGCCCCCAAAAAAGTCTGAAGATCAACCTAAACCACAAGAAGAGTCAGCTACTGAAGCGGCAGCCAGTGATGACTTTGACAGACAAAAGGCAGTTTCTCCCATTGCTCAGTTGGAGACCAAAGCACAGTCCAAACCTGAACCAAAAACACTATCTAAGACAAGTCAAGAAACAAATCCTGAAGACAAACTCTCACAGAAAACTACTACTAAATCAAAGACAGAACCTAAGACACATGAAACAAAGCCAAACTTAAAACCCAAGCAGCCTAAAACAATGTCCGAAGATCAAACCAAACCACAGAAAGAAGAGTCACCTACTGAAGCAGCAGTTACTGATGACTCTGACAGACAGAAGCCAGTCTCTCCTAATGGTCAGTCAGATTCCAAAGCACAATCCACGGTAAGTCAAGAAACAGATCCTGAAGACAAGCTCAGAGAAAAAAGTACCACTAAATCTAATCCAGAACCTGAAATACATGAAACAAAGCCAAAGTTAAAGGCCAAGCATTCTAAAACAATGTCCAAAGACCAACCCAAACCACAGCAAGAAGAGTCAGCCACTGATGACTCTGACAGACAGAAGGCAGTCTCTCCCATTGCTCAGGTGGAATCCAAAGTGCAACCTAAACCTGAACCAAAAACACAAACAAAGACAAGTCAAGAAATGAATCCTGAAGACAAACTCTCAAAGAAAACTATAAGTGAGTCAAAGACAGAACCTAAAACACATGAAACAAAGCCAAAGTCAAAACCCAAACAGCCTAAAACAATGTCCAAAGATGAACCTAAACCACAGGAAGAAGTGTCACCTACTGAAGCCACAGCCACTGATGACTCTGACAGACAGAAAATAGTTCCTCCAATTGCTCTCCTTCCTATTTTTCTACAATCTTCTCCATCTCCAAGCTTTTTGAAGAATGAGACAAAACCCAAAACAACTGATGAAGAAGAGGATTACAAATTTGATGAAGAAAGGTAAGATACATTTCCACATCTCTGTTCATTGAGAAAATTATGTATGATCAATTCTTGTAGCAGAATATGAGTGATTAGTTACTGTAATGTTTGCTTATTCTTTTTAGTCATTTGAAATATAGAAATAGAAAAACAAAAGTTGGTAGGGGGTCAGTCATGACATTTAAAATGGATGCATGGGCATGTCTTGCATAGAATGAGAGGTATGTTGAATGATGCATCAATGAAGGCATAAGGTGCACAACTGTTACTTGAGTTCAGATGACCATTAGGGAACAAACCAAGTTTAGATGAGCCTTTCACTTTAAAAAAAAATTTTTTTTTTACGTAGGGAAGAGGGCCAGCAAGCTTACAAAGAATGATTTGATTGCTCAATTCATAAGTAAGTGCAAGTTATAAGAAGCATTATTCAGATATAGTACAGTAATTACACAGGATTAGTAACAGTGAGAAAGGTATTGATTTTGCTTTTATTTGGAACTCTCCAAGGGGAAATGAAGTATTAGATATGATGATTTCATCAGAGATGATATAAGCAGTATGTGGCAATGACATCTGAGTTATGCAACAAGAAACGATTAACAGTTTATGAAATATACATGTGAAATTCATATCAGTGTAAAATATCATTTTGATTATTGTTGTATACATATTTTTGAAAATGAGTCAGCAAGCAGGAGACTTATATCATAGCCACCTATAGTGAAAAAACTTTTTGACTTTTAATTTTCTTTACAATCATTTGATTTCAAGATTTTCATTATGACATCCTCACTTGGAATAAGTATAATTGATAACTGTGATTTAGTTTTTTTTTACTATGTTTCTATTTATCTTTATTATCATAGTGAAACAAACAAATGAGTTGAATTGTGTCTGTAATGTGTCTACCTTGATATCCTAGTGAAGCGATGCCACCACCTGCGGGAATGACATCTCATAGCAAAGTGGGCCTCATCTCCATCACCATCATCACTCTTGCTGTGGTTGTTACCATCATGGGGGTGTGGTATAAAAGGATCAGGTACTCTTTTTGTTTCATATCTGTTTTTATTTGTCTGTCTACCTGCTTTTCGCTGTTAATTTTTCTCAGTTCATGAGGCTGTTTCTGTAATTTGAAATAAGTGTTTAGTTAGTTTACAACTGCCGAATTACTGTGATACATACTTGTGAACACATTTCTTTAACATGAAAGAATTTAATTTTATTATTTTCATTATGTTACTTGGTTAATTTGTAATGACACTACTTTAAAAATTAGACAGGACTATCTGTACTAGGACTGCTGTTAAGTGTTTAAATCTTATTAGAGAGTTAAAATTTCTTCACATCATTTTGATATATTTGGTAAAATATATCATGCTTTACCTGGAAAATTCAAAATGATTTTTCTTATCAAGTAGAGTGGTATATGATTGCTGATAATTATACCGACAGCTTTGACCACCAACGCTACAAAGACCACACCCTGCTGATGGATGATGAGGAGGAACTTGGAGTCTTCAACCGCTTTTCATACAACTCTGCAAGATTTAACACGTATGAATCTTGGAATCAGGTACCGTATTAGACAGTTGATGTCCTGTTTCAGTGAGATTTTTATTAGTTGTTATAAACAATTGGTGTACTAACCTATTTCTCTAAATATTTTAATCTCTTTAATAATTTGATGACAGATGAAACTCGCATAGAATAGCTGTTGTTCCACTGGTATGGTTCATCCGGGTCACATGGAGTTATGTTGGCATGGAACTAGGTAACAGCATGAAGCTGCTGTGAATTTAGAATAATTTTTATATGTTCTAATGTAAGAGAAAAATCAATGTTTCCACATTGGCCATATGACATTAAGAATAAGTACAACATTAAATTGTCACCAGTTAATTAAAAAAGTGTATATATTTTTGTACCTCAGATGTTACTGATGAAGACCATCACTAATTGCTGTTGCATGGCGAGTATTTTAAGGAAGGAATTATGTTGTAAAGGGGCATATGCATAACACTAAATTGTTATATTTCCCTCCATGAAACAAATGTAAATATTCAGGTTATCTTCTAATAATACATATAAAATAGTGGTGTTATTTTCATTAATAACTTTAAAGAAAATGTAAAGAGAAATTTTTAAATTGACTGGATTTACTTATGTTTTCAATCTAATATCAACATGTAATAGAAAGGTTTATGAATATGACTGTATGTAAATATGAATGCATGCATGTAAATACCAGACTTTGGCATTTTTATAGTGGCCAATGTTGCATTGTTATATAAATAGACTTTTGATACTGTTTAAGTTCCAGTTTCTGTATATGCAAGAAAACATCCAGTGGGAAAAAGAATGTAAATTGTATATAATTTTTTTTCTCTTTTCCTTAAATGTGATGTGTGTTACAAACTGGAGAGATTTTTAGTTTTATAACCTTGCATAATTTCTTCACTTAATTGTTATGCAGAAAATAGAGATGTAGTAATTCAATTCAGCTTTAAGATAATCCATTACACTACTGCTACTACAGTAAAACTACTAAAACTTGTACTACTTCTACTACTACTACTGTTGTTGCTGGTACTACTGCTATTGTTACTATAGCACTAATAATCTACTACAAAATTGAAATCTACATAATGTGGGAATATGAAAGTCTGTTGTGTGATTATGGATAAAAAAGGAAAATGACCTTTAGTAAGATTTTAATTCTCCAGGTAGGGAAAATCTTGATGATTTGCAACATTTCAGTCTCTTTAATTTTAGAAAATGGACATCACTGCACTTGGTGAAACTTTGAGTAATTTTTTGATAAATAAAATAAAATATTTTATAACTACCACTTTATTTCAACATCAACAACAATAATGCTACAAACATGCATACACAGCAAATGTGTTCTGATTGTGATATACAGCATGCAATCTTCTTTATTATCCCAAAAGAAATATAACTAAAACTAGAATATAATTTGCATTTCTGTACAAAATAAATGTTCATATACTATGTAAAACATTGTACTATATAACTAAACACTATATATATATATATATATATATATATATATATATATATATATATATATATATATATATATATATATATATATATATATATATACCAGTCCTTTGATAAGAGTATGATACTCCTTTGGAATGCTTGGCCATGAGTTGACTACTTTGAGTCACATGTCTGATTTACTATTAGATTTAAGGAAATTTTCAATAAACCAAAATTTCTATTACATTTTCTTTTCATCAAACTAAGGTTTAATGTAAGTATAATTACTGTTTGACACGAATAACTCTTGCATCACATTGTCTTGATTTCTTAAATTCTATCAATTAATAACTCCTTCCTATCACAATGTGTGAATTCCTTATTCTATCATTCAATCTAATTGCTCTAAGATAAAATAACTCTCATATATATTGTAACAAATATTCATTTTGGCAGTCTGACATCAATATATCAGTATCTCTTAATCCAAACACTTTAATAAAAACACTACTGTGAACAATGTGACTTAAAAAACAAACAAATACTAAGAACACTTGGGATTACAACAATACAGGTCCTAGTATAGGAGCAAATAACTCTTCAGTCTGTGAATCCAATCAAATGAGCCTCAGGTTTTTCTAAGTGAGTATTTTGAGAATTTGAAAAATGTG
Organism: Portunus trituberculatus; assembly: GCF_017591435.1. Taxonomy (NCBI): domain Eukaryota; kingdom Metazoa; phylum Arthropoda; class Malacostraca; order Decapoda; family Portunidae; genus Portunus; species Portunus trituberculatus. The sequence continues at coordinate 2,789,112 of NC_059296.1, forward strand.
GCTCAAAACTTTAATCCTTCATGCTAGAAACCAACAGATGCACATGTGTAGATTAAGGCGTGTGCACGCACCCACACCCACACACACACCAGCACCCACACTCTTTCAGGCAGGTGAGGTTAAAAAGCAATGGCAATTTCTGTATTATTCAGCTTCTGCTTTAGTCTTTCTTATTAACTTCTTTCTTTTGAGCAGCAGTCGTTATGAAAACTCCTTGAGGTCCTTATAACTTAAAGGAAAGCATAAGGTAGATACTTAGACCTATACAAAGACTTCCACAAAAGTTTATATATATATATATATATATATATATATATATATATATATATATATATATATATATATATATATATATATATATATATAATTACAAGAAAATACAAATGGAAATCAACATGTACATTAAAGTGAAATATCATGTATTTAATATAAAAATATATAAAGCACTTTAAATACATTGTTAATGTTACATATTAAAATTTCATGAATATTTAAGAAATCTATGCTCAGTTTACTGCCTGAAAGAAAACAGTAATGAGGCTTGGGAAACTAAAGTAGCTTTAACACAAAGAAGGAGAAGAGTCTAATAGAAACACCATGAAATGTTAGAAATTATAAAATATACACTAATTCTTGAGTTTATTTCACACTGCTTTCTTTCTGTGGGAAAGCTGTGTTTCTTGATATCTCTTCTGCAAACACTCCTTTTCAATTTCCTTCCATGTCTTCAGGTACCTTGTGTGTGTGTGTGTGTGTGTGTGTGTGTGTGTGTGTGTGTGTGTGTGTATTTACCAAATTGTATATTAAAGGGTTCAAGCGGGGCTTACAGTGACCTGTCTCCATATCTACATTTATCCAACTTTTCATTAAATTTGTGCACACTTTCTGCTGCTACAATCAGTGTGTGTGTGTGTGTGTGTGTGTGTGTGTTATTCACCACCACAGTCGTCTGCATTTCTCCCACGGAAAGAGCTCAGAGCTCATAGTGACCGATCTTTGGGTAGGACTGAGACCACATCACACACACACACGTGTGTTCACCACCACCACCACGGTTGCCTGCTGGTCACCCAGCCAATCTTACCCATTATGGAGTGAGCTCAGAGCTCAGAGAGAGAGAGAGAGAGAGAGAGAGAGAGAGAGAGAGAGAGAGAGAGAGAGAGAGAGAGAGAGAGAGAGAGAGAGAGAGAGAGAGAGAGAGAGAGAGAGAGAGAGAGAGAGAGAGAGAGAGAGAGAGAGAGAGAGAGAGAGAGAGAGAGAGAGAGAGAGAGAGAGAGAGAGAGAGAGAGAGAGCAACTAGGTAAAATACGTACACACAAGAATGGCAGGATTGTTAGTCTTACACTCTTGTAAGACCATATGCACATGCAGGAGGGTAAGGTATAACTCCTGCTGGATTATAACCTTACAACTCCTTTCTATTCTCTTGACAAAAATAGGAAAGCACAAACTTTTCACCACTTGGTTGGTGATTCAAACCCACTTTGATTTGTTCAATATCTCTCTCTCTCTCTCTCTCTCTCTCTTTCAAGCTTTCCACAGGCTGTAAGACATGTCATATAAAACTATTTCTACCTAAAGTTAAATAACTTATAAGGTTAAAATGAATGTGACATTATTTCCCATATCCAAAACCAGCAAAGTTTTATAAAGTGGTCTAATCATTACCCTGATCTCTAGGCTGAAATAGCAGCATACAGCACATGGTACTTGTCAAAGACAATGCAATCTCTTTCTTGTAAGACTGAGATCAAGTGAGCATTGCAGTTAAGGTGAAAATGTAATCAGTTATCCTAGAAATCTGCAGATACACTAAAACTGTGGCAATTTGAGTATGAAGCTGATGACGGAGGATAAAGAAGAGAGGTAAAATAAAACAGACAAGAGGATAAGAGTAAATGTGATAAAAGTGAGACAGAGAGACAGAGAGAGAAAGATGAGGAATAACAATATATGAACACCTATACATTGCCATAAAGATCAAGGTCAAGATCAGCATCAGAATCCAGTTCATCCTCATCGAGGTCACTGCTCCAGAAGATGACCTCTTGTGTGAAGTCTCCAAGGCTCCTCTTTGATGCAACTCTTGATTCACGTTCATGTCTGCAGGCAAACTATTCTTATTAGAGAGATTTCCGTGGGCTCTGGGTGACTCAAGCATTGTTATTTACTGCTCTAAGCCAAATCATTAAGGGAGCATGATACAAAACAGCTGATGATATATTAAGTGAATGAATAAAGGATACAAAGAAGGTTTCTTAAAGCAGTGCAGTGTTACACTTTTTTCCTTTGTGGTATGTGTATGTATAAATTTTTAAAAAATCCATGAAATTTATCCTTCTCTCCAGTTTCTAAGGTGTTTTAAGATAAATTTTTAGAGACCAATGATAAAAAAAATCTTAATAGCAAAAAGACCTCCTCTGCATACTTTGTACTTTAATAGCAGTTTGTAGCATGGTAGTAATACCAATGATGAAGCAAGCGGAGATGACAATAATTATGAAGATAATGATGATGCTACAAATTTTTTTCCATTCTGCTTTGTTTTATCCCTTATGAAATAAAAGAAACACCACAATATTACAATATTAATAACATTAATAATAATAATTATAGTAATAATGATACTAAATAAAAAGTAATAATAATAATAATAATATTAATAATGATGAAAAATACAATAGCAAATCATTTTTAGTTCATTAGTAAGACTGGTGGCAAAGCTGAGGGAGATGAAGCAAGGCAGTTAAGGCAGACAGAGTGGTGTAAGGAAAGAAGCTGCAAGAATATAAGTAAAGAGCAAATCAGTAGTATAAAAACCTATATAATAGCATCAATGGCAGGAAAATGTAGAATAATGGAGGTATATTTTAGTTAAGCACTCAATCAATTCTCTCCTAAAAAGAGAACCCTTTCTCAAGTTTTTACAGAGGGTCTCTTGACTATCTAAATATATTCTATGCACAAGCCTTTCATTATTTGTTTTGTCAGGTAGAAAATAAAATGAAACATGATGAATGCATGGAGTGTTTGAATAATAATTGGAGTGATTTGCAAAACCAGGTTTTCATTTCCATGGTCTTATACCCCTCATTTCTTGGAAAAGAAAAGAAGAAAAAATGGAAAAAAATTATACAAAATATGAAAAAATGAAAAGTTGGTGAGTTACAAGATCAGTACGTGTATTGTGTAGCACCTGTGTGTGACAGGAGGTGCGTAATTTAGTGATGTACCTGCAGTACTTCAAGATCAATTTCTATGGAATCTTGTGTATGTATGTATGAAATGGAAATATATTGATTCTTATAAAATCTAAGGAAAACATCATTAAAGTGTAAGAAATGACAAAAGTTTCCTACAGCTGATGTAGGAAGGAACACACAAGATTCTAATGACAGCATCACCAACTCAGGGAAGCTTTAAAGTATACACATTCAAAATCATAATCTTGAGTAACCTATTTATTTAGGTATTTCAACATTTCTTTGAGAACTAGGGAGTCTAAGACCATAAAAATCCATGATATGAATGTTCCTCATACAGATACATTCTCAAAATCTGCAGGTAAATGTATTTTAACAGAAGCTTCCCTCTTTTTTGCTCTCCTTTCACTTTTCACTTTTATTCTATAATCTATCTCTTATGACATGTTATCTCTGTCTCTATTTTCACGCACTTCACCCATTCCCATCACCATCTCTATAATTTCATTACTTTTCCTTTGTCTTCAGATATGTGGCATTTCATGCATCAATCTCCTTTTTCTCTTTATCCTGTAAAATGTAACCTTACTGAGGCTTGGTGCAAACACAGTCTTCTTTCATCATGTTCTGTATGTGCCACAACCCATCCCCTTCCTCCCTCCCTCCCACCCTCCCATCCACCCCAATGTGTTACCTGGAGAGACAGAGAGAGAGAGAGTGGGGTGAGCCCAGCTGGTCACTGCTCAAGGCTTCCCTCATCACTAATCACCACCATCACTATCACTATCACTGTCAGCTTCCTCATCACCACCACCACTAGGAAAAAGAATATTACCATATACTATATCAGTCACTCAGGTTCTTTTGTTATTTGAGATTAGTGTCATGTTTGCAAGATAATTCTTATAGTGCAAAATGTACAACTTTTATAATGTATCAGTGGAAAGGACAACCCCATACCCAATGAAGAAGTAAGTACTTGAGTAAAGTAAGAAAAAAGTTTTCTTCGATACAAATAATTCTCATTGTCAAAATCAACTTCAAAAGTAGGCCAAAGACATACATGTCAAGATTATTTTCAAGGCGCATCTATAAAGAGACAAAAATAATAAGCACCAGAAACACACAGAAATGTGTTTCACTTTAATTAAATCAATGAAACAGAAGAGTACAAAGCATGAGCAAGATGGTGTTACATCAAAACTGATAAGAAAATGATGCATGTAAAACCAAAGGAAAACGTATATGAGAAATGGCCAAAGAAAGGAAAGGACAGATACCCAAGAAACAATATTTACATTAAACTGTATAACTGTATGCTGTGATTATAAAACTAGGCATGGCTTCTATAAAACTTCAATGCAAAAGCCTATTCTTAATAACTATCAAGCAAAAGAGAAACAAAGAGGGGAGGAAAAAATAAAGTCATAGCTGGCAAGCAACTGTCCTGCATTACTGAGAACCTTACCTGCGAGAATCCACTTTGAATTGTGTTGCCAATACCTCAGAGCTGCAGGAAAGATGAGTCAGTGCCACACACACTCCTCACCAGACTCCAGCAGATGCTTGGTGGTAAGGTGATTGTTCTGAGGGCAGTGTGATGTGTACAGTGAGAAGCAGCAAATATATAGCAAAATACTATAATAGAAAAATAAATATCATATTGATCTATATATTAATCAATAAAGGCCATTATAATATGTGCTGGCATATGTGTATGCTTTCATCAGTCCTTCTTTGAAAGTTATGGATAAGCTCAGTGACGTATTATTATAAAAAATTTTTTTTGTCCTAAACAACTCTGGTTGTAAAACTATCTTACATGATGTTTAATTTTTGATTTGCAGCAGATCTACATGCCCACTTCCTCATTTATTGTACTGATAGTCAGAGTGTTGTGTCAAGTCACTCAGGAAAGTCAGTATGGTTGGTAAAGACAATGTTTACATAACATGTGAGGGCAGCTGAATGAAGAGAAAATGTATTGAGGTGATCTACAATCATGCTTTGCATGGATGTAAGAACAGTCACCTACAATATGGATATAAGGGAAGCTACAAGAAGCCATCAGGCCTGCCTGCAGCTTCTTTACACTACAAACTGACCTTTCTCCACTATCATTCCCTAGTTTGGGAACTACTGCTATAAAGTATCATAATTTTCATTGGCACATACATTTGTACAATGTCTATCATTACTGGAAATAAAGAATCAAATGATTACAAAGATAAAATGAAAAACTATTTGGTTTCAGGCTCAGTGTTGTTGATCAGCTCTCCTAACAAAGATGATCTTGTGAGTCCTCCAACATCAAATAGTGATAATTACTCAAGACAGTGCACAAATAATGAAGGTTTCACCTTGTATGGTCCCTGATCACAGCCACAAGTGGAGGCTTCTATGGTGTAAGACATGGGGATGTTGAACTGCCTCCACACAGCTACCCGAGCAGTGGCTTCCCTTGCTCGCTCTATTAAGAAGTGGCAGTCCCACAAGGAGAATGTTCTCATGAACTTCTGAGCAAGATGGGGGAGTAGCTGAAATACACAGAAAAGTTTGAAAAGGTAATGGTACTTTATAGGAGTCTCTCTATAATATGATTAAAAGACCAATTTCTGTAGATGTGATGAATTATGAACTTAAATGAATTATAAAACCATGTTTATCTTTTGGTGAGCTTCACAACAAAGGACCTTTATTACTACAAAACTCACCTTATAATCTGGGTCATCAGGCACCTCCCAGTCACCCGGCCACCAAGACTGCATACGGGAACACCCATACATGAAGACATTCTTCTGGCATGAATGACCATGAAAGTCACAAAAAACACGCACCTTCACCTTTGCCACTGAGAGAAGATATTCCAAGAGAGCCTAAAAAAATACAGATAATTAGAAGCCATTTATACAATACATATAAAAAAGCCCTTAAACAGCTATTTTCTTAATAATGAACTAAAAACTTTGCAGATAGAGTATCCTAATATTTATTTTGTATGTGAAACAAATTTCATGTATTTTGATAAAACACATCATTATCTGGATTTCTTTTTACCTCTTTTTTATTCTCTTTTGATATCTATCAAGAAAAGCATATTATCAATGTTACCTGAGAAGAAACAACACTTATGTGCACAGTGAATTGCAATGTGTACTCTAAGTGAAGAATGCCACCAGCAACCCATTGTGAGTGAATTTCAGTGAAATGAAGCTGCATAAGAGACACAACACTGATTAGTGTTTGCTTCATTGGCTGGAATCATAACCAACTGTCTTTGCTTAATGGGGTTTCTGCAGACTAGGCAGTCCTATAATGTGCAAGGATGAATATGTAGCATTTTATGTTATGCCAAACTGTACATCACTTGGAGGAGAGTCTTCCTTAGACTGGAGAGAGGTGAAGAGGACGTCTCACCTTAGAGTGATATATGGTGGGGTGCAAAGCTGGATTAGGTTCCCTCCATCTCCGGTTGAGATCCTCATCAGTCAGGCCACACCGGTGACTGCAGGAAAGAGACAACACTGATAAACCTCCTCCCCTTCTCTTTCTCTCCTGATAATTTCTCAGGGATAACCTACAGTGGAGCTTTTAATCAGGATACATCAGTAAATTATTCAAGTATGCAACATTATAAAGATTCAGAATGTACAAGAAAAGGGTGATGTGTGAAAAATTAACCTACTTACACAAATACAAGTCAAATCTATACAACTCCTTTAACTTGAAAAGAATAAAAGAGCAATTTTCTCTAGTTAAAAAAAAAAAAAAAAAGTTTATCCATTAAAACATATGCATACAGAAACCATTAACCACGAAAGGCAGCAGCAGCAGCAGCAGCAGCAACAACCACCACCACCACCACTACTACCGCCCAACAATAATAACAACAGCAACAATAATAATAATACTTTGTTTGGGTGTTTCTTACATCTCGAGGAATTGGGCTGGGCTGTAAAAGGGGACGATGAAGGTCATTTGAGGTTAGAAACAAGTATTTGGAGAGAGAGAGAGAGAGAGAGAGAGAGCATGCACATATTATAAATTCGAGATGTAACTGACAACCACGAAAAAAAAAGGTCTCTCTTAACGGAGGGAATGGCGTTAAAAGTGAAGATGTTAATATGACTTTATCTCCGTCGTGTTCCATAACTGTTCAGGAGAGAGAGAGAGAGAGAGAGAGAGAGAGAGAGAGAGGAGGGAGAGTAAGTGTAACATACGGTAGGAGGAAAACAAATAAAAAAAAATACAAGGAGAAAAAGAAGAGAGAGAAAAATAAAAGATAACAAGAAAGGGCAAGATATATGAGGATTTAAGTAAAGATTTGGAAAAGACGAAAAGATGGAAAAGGGGAGTGAAGAAAGGGAAGTAAAGGGATAGGAAGGAAGAAAAGGAGGAGAGATAAATGGGAAAAGCGGAAAGTAAAGACGGATGGAGGGAGTATGAAAAGAGTGAAGAGGAAGAGGAAGGATAAAGAAGGAAGAGACCAAGGAATAGATGCAAGAATGAAGATGTGAGCAAGGAAAAAGGCTACAGAATAAACCACATGATGAAATAAAAGAGAGAAGGAAAAGTGAAGGGAGGAAGAAGGAGATTAAGGAGGAAATGAGAAAGAAGAGGAGAGGAGAAAGCAATGAGTGAAGAAGAGTAAGAAAAGTAAAAGGACTTAAAGGAGAAATAAAGAAAGTCATCATAGAAGAAAAAGAAAGCTAATAACAGGAGAAAAGAGAGAGAGAGAGAGAGAGAGAGAGAGAGAGAGAGAGAGAGAGAGAGAGAGAGAGAGAGAGAGTTACTTTAAACCGGACTTTGGGAAAACCTATTACCTTACCACCTTGCTTGCTTGCTGTGTGTGCGTGTGTGCGTTACGTCCTCCTTCTCCTTCTTCTTTTTTTTTTTCCTCCTCCTTCTCCTCCTCCTCCATAAGCAAGATCCGGCACGCCCCTCAAAAAAAAAAAAAAAAAAAAAAAAAAAAAAAAAACTCTCCATATAAGATCAATATTTAGTATAAGCAGAAGTACCCGGAAGAACGTCTCTCTCTCTCTCTCTCTCTCTCTCTCTCTCTCTCTCTCTCTCTCTCTCTCTCTCTCTCTCTCTCCTGCACGTGGCATCCTGTACCATTTACTTTCAATGCACACAACGTTTAAGTAAATGATCAACAATAATATCACTGTCAAAATCTCTGCGCT
>NC_059296.1:2802500-2842500 GCF_017591435.1 Portunus trituberculatus
ATTTGCTGTGAAACTTATTTTATTTTTCTTGAAGCATTCTTTAGCCAGCCTTCATGTTCTCTTATAGTGATATGATAGTCACGCCACCGATAACGCTTTCCTGGCACTGAATTTTTGGCAGAACACATTCCCTATTGGCCAAAACACTGTTGAATTCCAACATATACTGGCTGCCACCACCGCTGTGGGCGAAGCTTGCATGATCATGAATGTTGTTGCTCATTACCTTTACTTCCTGAGACAAGCATCGTTGTTGCATTTTCTAAGCCTTATATGGGCAAGATGCAGGAACATCCATCCGGTTGAGTCATGCGGTCAGTTCCCTCGCCCACGCCTAAGGAAATACGGTCTTTCAAGTCTCTTCCTTGTCGGACCCAGCGCCGATGCCTTCCCGGCAGGCCACGAACAGGTCACGACGCATCGGCACGTGGTTCCGTGTTACGTAACGTACCGTATTAACGGATCGTGTTACGAGTCACATTTCTTTCTAAGTGGAAACAGTGGATGTAATTCGAGTGTCAAACGATACGTGATATTTGCAGAAATTTAACACGAGAGAGAGAGAGAGAGAGAGAGAGAGAGAGAGAGAGAGAGAGAGAGTCCTTGGGAATGGAATCTATGGATTCCATTCCATTCCTTCATACCCGAATAGAAGAGTATTCGTGAACAAATTTCTATTATTCTGATACCGCAACTTACATTTACCGACGAGGGATTTTAATATCAACTCAACTTTTTTTTATACTGTAGGAAGATGGGATGGTGGGAGGCATGGTGGGAGTGTGGAGGACGAGGAGGACGAGGAGGAGGAGGAAGGGTAGGCAGGCAGGTGGGTGAGGACGGTCAAGGACATAATCAGAGGGGCAGTCAGTCTGTCGGCAGCGGCAGTGCAAGGAAGACATACACGCATCACTGCTAATCTTTTTTTTTTTTCTCCCTGGGCATACTGTATGTGCAGCCTTTACAGGCACCACAGGGAACTGAAATAATACAAAGATCTTCACGTCTGCTCATCCACTCGTGAGCCAAGATGCGGTGGCTGGTTCCAGGAGCGGTCTTGGTGCTTGTCTCACTCTCCGCAGGTAAGCGTCGCTCATCTTCGGAAGAGTGAATTGCAGTTTATCTATGATTTTTTTTTTTTTTGTGTGTCATTACAGGGACAAGCAAAGCAAGGCGTCACACGGAGATATTTAAGTGATGATGTCTAATATATTCATCGCTGTACTTGAGACATAAAAAATATAAAACACAACCACGTTCTAGACGAGTGTAAGGCAAAGTGGTGACGCACTGACGCGTGTACGACATGACTGCGCATGTCTAAGTATTTACTTATACTATTCCATTCAAGGACAGAGTGCAGTGGTGAACATTAATGCACCACATCCATGACTGTGCTGACTTAGTGATTGAGAAATAGATACCACGCTCCTTTAAGTGGGATCTGCGCATTAATCAGTACAAACACATTGCATTCCTAAGCTTATGAAGAAAAAAAAAAAAAAAAAAAAAAAGTGAATTTCAGACGAGCATTTCTCACTCCATTCAAAGATTGTGGCTGCATGAGTAATGATTTAATATAATACATTTTTTTCGAGGAATGACATAGTGACGTGAATGAGATGGCGCTCCCTTGATGAATTATATACACCGTCCCTCCACGGTTGAGATCATTGAAGTCCATGGCCATTACTCATCACCACACACACACACACACACACACACACACACACACATACTATTTTAATCTTTCATATACTGTATTTACTGAAGGTTTTGTTTTCTTTATTAGTAATTTTCTTTGAGCACAACCGATTTCTCTACAGCAGCACTTTTCAAACTCCACTAATGACTCTCTCTCTCTCTCTCTCTCTCTCTCTCTCTCGTACGCAAACAAAACTGAACCATGCATCCATATTTCTTAGTAATCCTGCATATTATGTACTGTTTCAGGACAGCGAAGTGTAGAGACTGTTGACTTGGCAGGCTCTCGCTATTTCATCTCCCAGACCTCGCCTTACGTGCCCAGCCTCAACTGGTTCCTCGCCTACCAGTACTGTCGCACCATTGGCATGGAGCTTCTCAGCATAGGCACTGCTGAGGAGGCTGAGCTCATAAACTCCTATCTTGCTGCCAACCGTGAGTCGAGAGAGAGAGAGAGAGAGAGAGAGAGAGAGAGAGAGAGAGAGAGAGAGAGAGAGAGAGAGAGAGAGAGAAACTGTGTCTCAAGTGAATGTATGATACACTTTTCAGGTTTGAGTGACCGGGACTACTGGACGAGTGGTAACCAGCTGGGCTCTCACCTCTGGATGTGGATGGCCACTGGGCAGCGCTTCAACACCACCTTCAACTTCTGGGTGCATGACGAGTCTTTCACGTAAGTGTGCTTCTACTTTTCACACACACACACACACACACACACACACACACAGATATGACAGGAGTGGACAAGGAGACAGGACACAGAGAGCTTAGCTCAGGTCCTGTAATACACAAATAGGTAAACACACACACACACACACACACACACACACACACACACACACACACACACACACACACACACACTGGTTCAAACAATGAATATACACAAATTTAAAGGTACGCTGGATGCTTGTGGATATGGAAACAAGACAGCACAAGCATAAGTCTTTTGCTGTGAAATACAACTAATAAAATACACACACGCACATCACTTTCATTATGAAACTGCACATCTTGTTCTCCACTGTCATCATCATTATTTTCCACGTCTAATAAGGTAATCTCCTGTATGGTGATGAAGTCTAACTTTCCTTGATAATACAGTACAACAACATTACTACTATTTTTTTTTTTTTTTTATTCCTTGTAACTTGTGCAATTCATGTTCAACAAACTTAATATACTTATACATATGTATAAAGCATTTGTGAAATGAGTCTGGGCACCAGTATACCACTATTATCTTACAAAACAAACATATAGAATTCATGTATATCATTGATTTTTTTTTTTTAGAGTTTTTGCTAATTAAATAACTTCTGATACTAATGAAAATTCCTAAGTTAACTTTGCTCCTTCCCACAGCAAGTCAACAGCTGCGTGTATGAGTGTAAATAATGGGGCTTGGGTGCCAGAGGACTGTATGCAGGAGAAATTCTTTATCTGTGAACTGACACGGTGCTTCTTCGTCAATTTTGTGAGCGCCAACCGGGGCTCATCTCAGGGGTAAGACAGGTAAAGTTTATAGGCTCAGTGCTTTTGTACATCAACTAAGCTCAGCTGCTTCATAGTTATTAGCAGTGTTAGATGGCCATCTAAAGGTGAAATTACTCTCCTTCCTTTTACTAATACATGTCTTAAGTATTTAAGTGTGCATGAATGAGTTTTCCAGCTCCCATAAAGAATATTCAATTTCAATGAGAATACTATCTCAAAGTTAAACATCTCATGGTAATCTTCCTTTTCATCTATTCCTTCAATATCTGTGGTCTAAGACTAATACAATGGTGGATCATTATATGACATCCTTCTCAATTAACCTATGAAAGCAACATACTATATCTCTCTACAACTTTCCACAAAAGAATGAATAAATGTCTTAACATTTTCCTATGAATTTCACATCTCTTATTTTTCTCAATTTTCTGTGATTATGCCAATCTGTCAATCTCTTTCTCTTGTCAAATTAAAGACAATGATCCAGCCATAGAAACACTGTGGTGAGAATATTTGCTTCTTCGTTCAATTTCTTTAGCATGAGAAAACTAATTTTAAGTAACTTTTTTATTTTTGTTATAATACACTGAAAATGTACTTTTCTATGTGTATTCTCTCTCTCAAATAATGATAACAAAAATATATTTTCCCACAGCAGTTTGCCTGTTACACCCAGGATAACTCATCAAGGAATCAAACCATCTCATCGCTCAGGCTCCCAGCAACAACAGAGTCAAGCTGCACAGAAAACTGAACAGCCTAAGACAACAGACTCACCAACACAACCAGGAGCTCATCAGCCAACAACTCCATCTCAGCAACATGTTATAACAACAAGCAGCACTACAACAGTGATCCCCACAACATATGAGGATGACACTCGTCCTACAACACAAATGCCACTAAAAACAATGCCTACAATCCTCCCAGATGATCAGCTGGAAGAGGTGACCATCATTCCACAGTCAAGACCTGATGAAGTCAAGTCTATCGTGCAACTGAACTCAGAACCTGCAGCCCATAACAATGAGATACTTGAGTCTGGACCCATTTCTCCATTACAACTCCTCATTCCTCCAACTAGAGAGTTTTTGTCTTCATCTCCTTCCTCATCCTCTTCCATCCCATTGCAAGCTGAGGCATCCACAAACTTTACAATCCGAAGACCCCTCAGCAGAAAGGAAACATTTAGTTGGGCTCTTCTGGATGAACGATCAAAATAATTCTTTCTCATCTCTGAGAATCTCTTGATGCCATTCTTTAGTACCACATGTTGTTTCAGTTTCTGTATGTTTATGATGCTTCATTTCATGATAATAGCATTTTGCACCATTCATAGTAACATGCTGTCAATAACGTGATGTATATGAGGTCATAGTGTCATAATGACCTCACTATATATTATGTGAGTGGCAAAAATTCTGGTGATCTTCATGATGTAAAATTAAGAATGAATAAAAAAAGTACCATATAGTAAAATAGTATTGTACTTACTTTCCATGTATGACTCCTTCTGGATTAAGCATGGGAACTATCTTGAAGATGAACTTGTCGAGCAGCTGGTTCGAGATGGAAGACTCCCGCAACAGCTGGTCCAGTACACCTTCCATCACCCAGGAGGAGTTGCTCTCTCCTGGATGAACTCGGCCAGTGAAAAGATCACTTCTTTATCCTACAGATGGAGAACAACAGTCAGGTAAACATATGATCCACATTAGTATCTTATGTATTTTCTTTACCTGCTTTTAGTAACATGGAAATATAATTCTTTTCAGATAATACTGTAAAAGAAAACTGAAAAAAGAAAAAGAAACTACAGTCAAAATTAAGTTTTCAAACATCTGCAAGCATAAATGCAAGATTCATTAAACTGATTATGATTTTTAAAATACTATGGTAACAACAGAAGCTGAACATGGTTGAAGTGCATGTGTACTACTTATGCTCATTTGAACATTTAAGATGATTATGGATTAAAATCTTACCTTAATATTATTTTTGGAAGTAATAGTTAGGACGGGGACAGGATTTCCATTCAGGGTGTGGCACAAAACCTGATTGCTGTAAAACACGTGACTGGAAAGCTCCCTTGCATCTTGCCGATTCAGGTAAGCCTGATAAAAAAGCAACTTTAAAAAATAAACCTAACTTAGAAATGGTAATTTCTAAAGAAAGATATTAATGTGAAGTCATCACCCAAAATACCAAATGTGGCTGTCAAGAAAATAAGACATGTCACTGCCAGTCTACATACTGCAGAAAATAATGCTACAGGCAAAGTGGTGATGTATGTGATAATTCCTTTTTAAATAATATGAATATTGAAAAAGAGAAAAGTACATAACTCAACACTTAAAGTATGAATATTTAAGAGTTTTTATTATCACTGGAAAACTAACCTTGAGACGAGTGTAGGTGTAGGGATAATGATATGCGATGTAGCAGATATCATAGGCATGAGGGAAGACTACAGTAAAAGTGGCTGTATAGTAGCAGGCACTTGCAGCTGATCTCTTGGAGCGAGTGGGATCATGAGTCTTTGGGACACGGGAAAAGTGGTTCTTGTGATAGCAGATGTCATAGCCAGTGCGTACCCACATGCCTCGTCCCTCCATGGCCTCTTGCACACTGAACATTACCGGCTTCATCCCTATAAAAAAAAAAAAAAAAAAAAAAAAAAAAAAAAAGAGAGAGAGAGAGAGAGAGAGAGAGAGAGAGAGAGAGAGAGAGAGAGAGAGAGAGAGAGAGAGAGAGAGAGAGAGAGAGAGAACATAAATATCTGAGGCTACATTTCAGTAAGTTTTCAATATCATTATATAATTAACATACATTAAAATACGTAATATGAAATCAACTTACCAAAATTGAATTCACTGTTAGGCTTTTCATTGTTAATTATATTGAAGACATAGGGTGTGTTGGCTTCCATGTTGCTCACTTCAAAGTAGAACCATTGATAGTGATGAGAGGAGTTGACGTCAGCATTCAGAATCAAGTCATACTCCGTCTTGGAGGCCTGGGGTGAAGGAACATCCAGTTTTGGTTGAGTATGTTTGTCAGGAAAGCTAACATCTGGCACCTAACCTACTTCCTTGATAATTTTCCTCTTTAAAGAACAGGTTCACAGCTAATATTTGTCATCAATCTACTCACAAATCTCTTTACAATTTTCCATCTAATTTTTCCTAATTCTTCACAATTTCCTATCTTAAGAAAGAGAGAAAGAGGAGTAACAACTAATGAACTGAGAGTTAGCAATGAATATAGTATGTATGTAAAATCTGTCATGCACAAAGATACAAGCCACACATAGCAAGCAATGTGAAGAATAGTATGCTGAAGTTATTATCTAAGCTTACTTGAATAACTCGTCGTAAATTTCCACACTCGAATCTGGATTCAAAATTGAGGTGGTTCACGGCCATGTCCATCTTACCCACACGTCTCTCATCCAAGTTGCTGAGTGGTCTATAAGGATGACATACAGGAACATATCCAAAAATACTGTCATTTAGTATGTTATGCTATATCATTGTATGAAGGTAATGGATGAGACATTTCTATCATGAATAATGGCACATCATTATCGTCATAGAAATCTGTCTAGAAGGATATAAACTATGAAAATGTCAAATTTTGTTAAGTTGCTGTTAAATCAAACAAATATGAAATATGCAGGAACTTATGAATATTAGTAGAGTGGTGCTAGCAAGATACAAAACATACTTAGGAAGGGAAGCAGAGGAAGTGATAAGTTGCTGGTGGGAGTCTTCTGTCTCCAGCAGGTAGTCAAGGTCATATACCACACGTTCCAGATACACCTCAGGGTGGAGAACTCGTTCCACAGTGGCAATAGCTTTGCTTCTGTGGGAGGTAGTTGTACACTTTAGACATTAAATAAAAATTTATTTAATTAATATAGCTTCATTTGTGTGATTATCTAAATAAAACCTCTCATATACATATACTACAATACACTGTGTCTTTAAATTCATGTAACAGACATTTTACTGCAGTGAGAGTAAACATATTATATATCTCTATGGATAGGTGACACACTCCTTGGCCAGGATATAACAACATTGTTCTTATGCTTATATATCATCAAGGGTAATTCAAAGAACCAACTGAGGGAACTGGAGACCTTCTTTATATTCTTATTTCTGCAATATGAGATGAGATGTCATTTTCTTGGCTAATACTCCTCAAAAAAAGATTTTAGATAGCTGTATGTACATGTACATGAATATTTCTAATGTAGAGCAGATATCACACTCTCACAAAATAAGATTTCCTATATAAGGCTTGTCAGAATAAGCCTTCTTTGATGTTCTGACCTGCAAACCTTGCGATCCTTTTCATAGAGCTCTTCAAGTTGGGAAGATCCTTGGGCTCCTACCATGTCAGGATAAGCCACCTTCACAAAGTTAATAAGGGTTCTGGTACTATCTGAGGCTTTAAAGTACTGTTCAGCATTGGCCACACTTACACCCTCTCTCACACTTCCTGTATGAAGGAATGGTAGGATAGTTGGTACAGTGTTTTAGAAGCTTAGTCTGGAGCAACACATATTGAACAACAGACTTGAGCACTGTCATTGATCATCAGTAAAATTATATTCTATATTTGAATTGGATGAGTCAAACAAGTTGATATTTTAATAATGGATATCATTACTTGAATATAAGAAAAATAGATATAGGTTGAAGTGGATAAAAATATTCATAACTAACTTACCTTTGCTGGATGATAAAATAGAATCTTTAAATTTTGTGCTGGACTGAACCTGAAAGTCATTAAGTTCAGGAAACAAAGGAGTAAATTTGAGTAACTCATCTTCCCTTATCTGCTTTGGGGTATACTCAGTAGTGATGCTGAATCCTTTAAAGTCTTTTTGCAATTCAACATCTTCATCTTCAGCTTCAACATCATATTCACCCTCATCTTCTGAGGAGTCTACATCTAGTCCTGATGGATCACCCTGAATATCTGTAAGCACAAACTTATATGAAAGATGCTCACTTTCTTCTATTCAGCTTTTCATTTTCCTATACAAAAGTATCAACTTCCCTGTAGGATGTCTCCATCTATTATTTAAGCCTTAATCTCATATTTGAAATTTCTACAAAATATTACTAAAACCTCAGTATATTTTATACCCATTATGATCATGAAAATCATGGTATACATACACTATGAATTATAATAAGACACTTATGACATATCCACTTTACAACACAGGTACCTTAATCATCTGTGCATAATAAATGACAGAAGTATCTGTACATGATTACATATTACCTGAAGGTGTTTGTGATGAATCCCTGTTTGGCACCTGGAAAGTAACAGCACCTCGGGTGGAAGCAACTGGTAACTCTCCTTTGCTTATACACTTGAGAAATACATTGGTTGCACTGGCAAGGTTGTTGTCAAATCTTTTGTCAGCAGGGCACATTTGAATGAAGCGCTGCACTATCTCAACACCACTCAGGGATAACACAGCCTTGCGCCCATGCTCTGGAGAAGGTAGATAGTAGGGCTTGTTTGGTTTATTGAACATACTAATTACCCTTATCCACCCTGAAATGCACAATTAAAACAAAAAAGGTCTTTCAATAAAGCTATATACACTAGACCAATAGTGCCTTCACAAAAAATACATTACATATGTGTTTGGATCTTGTATCAATAATGACTTTGTTAGAGCTTAAGCAGATGTGGATTTACATCCTTTACTCATGCTCTCTAAAACTTGACGAGGTCTCTCAACACCAAAGTAATGCATCTCACTTGAGTCACACACGTGGGAGAGAGTGCTGAGGATGCCCCGGATCAGCTTCACTTGATGGCGCCGCTCCACCTTCTCCCAGGAGTCCAAGAGAGCTAAGACACGCTGCAGCCCAGACTCACGCACTAGGCGAATCACATTGCTCTCTGTGAGGATGAGTAAGATGGTGAGGTACATCATGCAGTCTCTGAGAGCTGTGAGAAGGACTGTACAAGCTAGATCATAAAAGTAGTTGCTAAACTTTATTGAAAAGTTTTAACACAATGGGAAATCTCACTGGACAAAATGTTTAAATTCTTCAGTGTGTGTCTCATTGTACTTCAAGAACAACAAACCTGAAGAATATTAGAATAAGCAAAAATTATAATGCAATATTTTTAGACAGATTTTAAATTTGTTTTAAGGGGTAGATATATATAATCTTCAATCCTATCAATATGTATCAAATTTACATTTAAGACTTGTAACTTCCTCTTTTAACAAGTAAAAATATGTATTAATGAAAAAAAGTTCCATGAATAAAACTAATACCAAAATAAAAAAGTTGCACATAATGAAAGATATAAAGTATGTGGCAGTAAAAGTCCCATTATACAAATACATATCATGCTAAGAAATAAATGTGTATCACATCTGATGAATGGTTCATGAATGTATATGTTTATAAATCATACATACTTACACGCATTTAGTAAGTAAAGGGCAAGTTCATGCACTCTAAAATCTAGTTTTCAAAATGTATCACTCAAACACATCTTACTAAATCAATGAAAATGACAGCATGTGAATTATGACAAGTTATGAAAGGATAGTGTGTCTAATAACAATTATTATCATTAGGACATAAGTTTCATTCAGTCCTTCACTTCACTTGGCTCACTCAATCTAAATGCCACAGGTTTTAATGAACTACAGAAACCCTTACAATATTCCACAAGAAAACATGCCTCACTTTATGGCATGCTGTTCGCTTACATCATTACTATGATTATTCTGCTTCTGTAATGCACAGGATAGTACAATATGAGAGAGAGAGAGAGAGAGAGAGAGAGAGAGAGAGAGAGAGAGAGAGAGAGAGAGAGAGAGAGAGAGAGAGAGAGAGAGAGAGAGAGAGAGAGAGAGAGAGAGAGAGAGAGAGAGAGAGAGAGAGAATATCAAGTTTTCAACAATGCATGAGAACGGATGAAACACAATCTAGGATGGTTTATGGGCTACTAAGTATACCAACTAAAATAGACTTAAAAAATAGTAAAAAAAAAAAAAAAAAATAAAATAAATAAATAAATAAAATAAATAAATAAATAAATAAAATAAAATAAAGAATGATATTTTTATATAATCTCCCAGTGAGGTGCCTTGAAAGCATTCTTGACCGTCAAAAAATTAAATGAATGCTTATGATGCTTTAAAAGACAAGGAAATATAATTATGCCCATTATCTCTCTCTCTACCCTCACACACACACACACACACACACACACACACACACACAGGAGTAAAAAGTGGAAGATGGAATTCAATGTGGACAAAAGCCATGTCATGGATATGGGAAAGAGTGAAAGATGACCACTGGGAATCTATAAGATGGGAGATGGAGTAGAAATGGAGCAAGTAAAAAAGAAAAAGGATTTGGGAGTGACGATGGAAGAAAATAATCAACCAGTAAGCCATATTGATAGAATTTTCAGAGAGACATATAATTTGCTAAGGAATATTGGAACAGCATTTCACTACATGGACAAAGAAATGATGAAGAAACTGATAAGTACTATAATTAGACCCAGATTGGAATATGCAGGAGTAGTGTGGACCTCTCACAAAAAAGAAACACATAAGGAAGCTGGAGAGACTACAAAAAATGGCTACAAGAATGGTTTCAGAATTTGAAGGGATGACATATGAGGAGAGACTAAAGGCTATGGATCTACCAACCCTGGAACAGAGAAGGGAGAGAGGAGATCTGATACAAGTTTATAAATTGATCAATGGAATGGACCAAGTGGATAATGAGAATCTGATCCTGAGAAAAGAATATGACATTCAAAGCACAAGATCGCATAGTAAAAAGTTGAGGAAGGGAAGATGTCTAAGAGATATTAAAAAATATAGTTTCCTGCAAAGATGTGTTGAGACTTGGAACAGTTTGGGTGAAGAAGTGGTGTCAACAACGAGTGTGCATAGTTTTAAAGAAAAATTGGATATGTGTAGATATGGAGACGTAGCCACACGAGCATAAAGCCCAGGCCCTGTAAAACTACAACTAGGTAAATGCACACACACACACACACACACTGTAATACAGGAAAGAGATGGTTGGGCTGATGGAATATATCTGGATTTAAAAAAGGCCTTTGATAAGGTACCACACCAGAGACTGATCTGGAAACTTGAAATGGTAGGAGGAGTGCATGGCAGTTTACTAAAATGGATGGAAGACTTTTTTGGTAGGAAGAGAAATGAGAACAATAATTAAGGACAGACCATCAGAATGGGGATTGGTGGAGAGTGGAGTTCCACAGGGATCAGTGTTGGCACCAGTAATGTTCGCAGTCTACATAAATGACATGGTGGATGGGGTGTCCAGTTATGTGAGCCTATTTGCAGACGATGCAAAATTGTTACGAAAAGTGAGATGTGACAAAGATTGCGAACTACTCCAGGAAGACTTGGACAGAATATGGAAATGGAGCTGTACATGGCAAATGGAGTTCAACACGACAAAATGCAAGAAAATAGAGTTTGGCAAGAGTGAAAGAAGAATCAGGAGTATGTACAAGATAGGAAATGAAGACATAAAACCAGTCATGAAGAAAAAGACCTTGGGGTGACAATTACCAATGACCTATCGCCAGAGAGACATATAAACAAAATAATTGGAGAAGTATTGAACTTATTGAGGAACATAAGAGTGGCGTTCGTATATCTAGATGAAGAAATGATGAAGAAAATAATTACTGCAATGATAAGACCGAGGCTTGAATATGCAACAATACAGTGGGCTCCGAACTTAAAGAAACACATAAGGAAACTAGAGAAAGTACAGAGGGCTGCAACGAAAATGGTGCCTGACTTAAGAGATTTGACTTATGAAGACAGACTGAAAAGAATGCAACTTCCAACCCTGGAAAACAGAAGAGAAAGGGAGACCTGATAGCAATATACAGAGTGATGATTGGCATGGAAAAAATGGATAGGGAAGATCTGTGTATGTGGAATGGAAGAATGTCGAGAGGGCATGGGAAAAAACTAAAAATGGCCACTTATAGGAGAGATGTGAAAAAATATAGCTTCCCTCATAGAAGGGTGGAAGCATGGAATAGTTTAGGACGTGGAAGTGGTCAACGCAAGGAATATTCATGATTTTAAGAAAAAGCTGGACATTAATAGATATGGAGACGGGACAACACGAGCATAGCTCTTTTCCCGTATGTTACAATTAGGTAAATACAATTAGGTAAATACACACACACACACACACACACACACACACACACACACAAACAAACATACATAAACACATACATGTGCACACACACACACACAAACATACATAAACACATACATGTGCACACACAGACACACAGACACACACACACTGCACATCACTAGAAAATGAATAAGTTTATTCAGTTGAAAGGTGTCAGCTCCATGCACAGTACAATTCTTTTCATGCCATTCACAGATATTTGTCAGTTACATAATTTTTTTGCACATCACACAAAAGTAAGTGTGTTCTATATGCTGTACCTGGAACCCTACAGTAAAGGAACAAGAGGGCAAGAGTTTCTTGGAGTATTCTGGGTAAAACGTACACAACAAATCACAAAAATGATGCAATGATTATGGTGAATCATGAGATGCTTCATTACTTACCAGTTTGTGGAGATAATCATGTTCAACTGTTACATTAAGAGTTCCCTAAATAATAATGTTTGTTTGTTCTTTCATTAAGTATTGATTGCTTTGGAAGGTTAATTTCAAGTTGAACTTAGTAGTATTACTAATAAGGTGGAAACTAAGTAAATACCTTCATAATTTCATTTATACTTGTCTGCTTTTTCACTGGACCTGCACAAGATGATGAACAAAGTCAGGCAGTAACTTAAGCGTATGATCCAGATTAAATAGTCTTGTAAAAAATCTTTTGAGTTTTTCCATAAAAATTAAAGGGATTATGCTGGTTTTGTACATACATTCTACATGGCCACCCTAAGGCAGGGCTGGCTGGACTCTGAGCTGCATGCACTAGGCCTTCACACGATGCATAATACACCACCACGATGCCTTACCAAAGAAACAGTTTAGGACGGCCTGGAGCTTACTGTGGCCATTAGCCCGGACAATGGCTGCCAGGCGAGGACTCACATAATCTACAGAGAAAAGTGCTTGCTAATGAAAAAAGAGGGAAACAGGAATGCTCTCCTTTGCTGGAAAGAAAATAAATCGGTGCATAATTCCAAGAAGCAAAACAGATCTGGATGCTTTAGGGAAAGGAGGGAAAATAGGGAGGTCTACCATTATGGATGTAAAAAGAGAGACAATGTCATTTACAATATGACTTTGGTGGGTTGGATGAACCAAGCAGGGAGGGAAAGCAGAAAATTCCATACGACTGAAAATTCAACAAAAACCTGTTCATGCTGCAAAATATACATAGCAGTGTTTTAATGACATTTACAGTAATAACAATAAAAAAAAAATGTTAATTCTGTACAACTATCATATTTCCTTTAGTGTGTACCAAATGGCATAAAAACGTAGATAGGAAATACACCAAATACTAAAAGTAATTATATGAAAGATTAATGATGCTGTCATTCATACATTCACTTTTCACTTGTATATACATACACAATATCATTTCTATACTTCCTTAAAACATTATCAATTCAATATTTATCATATCTCAAGAAATCCTTTATTCTATACTAATGTCTATTTGTAGTTCTATGGCTAATTCACCTTTTCTGAGTACAGTATCATAATTGATATTATAAGTTTGAACTGTAACTCTAGATTTAAATTTTCTTGATTCTTATTTTTCATCCATAACACTATTATTATACATCTTCACAAATTAGCTTTTCCTTGAAATTATTCCTCCTCTTCTCTGACTCCTTTCATGTATTTTCTTCTTTTAGCAAATCTTTATAAATCTCATAAAAGTTAATGCCTGTCATGCAACTATTCTCTTAACCTCACTATCCTGTTTTCTTTTTGTGTAAAAGTGCTGCATATAATTTTTCATCTTTTTCTAAAAACTTTTTCATAATCGCTATGCTCAAACATTTGACTTACCAAAACTTTGCCCCTAAATTGCTCAATCTTCAGTTCAACAAGCAGTCCTAGAAATAACTTCAGCCAAAATAGATTATTTGATGTCTATAATAAATTCTATGATTAGCAATTTAGTGATCTTTATCTCCTTTTTATCCTCAAACTGAATTACAAACTTAATATTTCTTTTTGCATTTCAGATGGTTACATGTTCTCTGAAAGTGAATGAAAAACTGAGAACTGTTGGAATTTGGGTCTGCAATATCAAAGCTTGAAGTCTACCTCAGATATAATATTGAAGGGTGTGAACTCCACTGATGGGATGCGTCCTGCTGCCACCAAGAAGGGTAACAAATCCACAAATAATTTGTTAAAACAGAGATAAAAAGGGTAGCTTCTACATACATATCAACTGAAGGAATGAAATATGTTGGTGGGATTGAGATTACATAGTCTTACACGGGCTATTATAAATCAAATGGAGAAATGTGGTTGATTATGAATGCACCTCTAAATACTGAGTAAAGATCAAGAAAGAAAACTAAACAAGCATAATCTGATATAGTACTATTTCTTTTTGTGAGAAATATCACATTCATCTCAATTTTCACATATTTCACCTTCTGATTACTTAAAGTTACAGTACCTTCCCTAGACACTCAATAGAAGGACCAATAGGTTTCTAGCCATCCATTACTGCTCATGTTCATAACCTTTAATTCTGTCCATCCACTTGAATATCTTCTCAAGCAGACCTCACCAATCCTGGATAGAAAGAGAAGGCAAAAAAGCAAGAGGCAGATGACTGACATGACATAAAAGACTAAATGCGGCAATGGCTTACTAGCTTTTGTGAGAAGTGCCAAGACCTCCATGATGAACTTGATCTTGGCCCAGTGAGTCTTGGGCACTGAACTGAGGATGGTCGCCAAGGTGGCCACACAGCCTTCCTTGCCCAGCATCATCTGGTTGGTAGCTGAAACACACATGTAAATAATGAGTTAGCACAATACTTGGTGCTACTGTGACAAATTAACTTTGAAACGTCAGATGGTTCTTAGACAATGATAATAAATAAGACACAACTTGCTGTCTTAAGTGGAACTTCTGACATTAGTGTCAATTGTAACACTGCCAAAATCTAAACAAAAGCTTCCCAGGTGTTGAACTTTGTTCTGGTCATCTAAAAGTTTATATTTAAAACTGATGTTTTGGTCTTACAATTAGTTACAACATGTAATATTTTTGGAGCATCTCAGTCAACTCCCAGAGGATGTACAGAAACAATTAATAAATCATAGTTTGCTTTCCAACAATAATGGGACTTTTTGCATGTGATGGATAAAGATATTAGATATGTTAAATTATTATTGATTTAAAAAACTTGGCTGAATAAGACATTTTGATATTCTTCACTGATTTCCTGTTAATAATGAATTATGATGAAATATTACAATGAGCTCAGAGTATTGTGCAGTAACTGGGCAGCTTACAGTTCTTAGCGAGGTATTTGGCAACCATGAGGAGGGGCAGCAGGGGCACACTGTTCTTGCTATGTGCCTGCAGCAGCTGGTGGGTCAGCTTCACGCCCCCGACCAAACGTGCCCTCACCGCCAGCTTGGGCTCTGGTACACAAGGAGGCACGTGTTAATGGTGGCAAGGATAAAGATAAATATTCTTCCCTTTGTGCAGTTACTAAGCTTCATATCTTATTTAGTTAGCAATTTCTAGTTTTCTTCCTTATGCTATTGAACTAAGGTCACTTTCTTATCAATTAATACTTAAATGTTGTCTACTATCTTCCTGCAAATTGCTGACTCTGTGTTAGGGTTAATATATCTTAAGAATCAGTGAAAAATTCATCCAACAATGCTTTTGGCAATATACTAAAGTGTCCCATACATTCAGTGTATACACCCTCACAAGTTTATGTATACTGTACTGTTGCAAAAATGTGGTATATGAAAATAAAAACTTCATCAATATTCAAAAGGACAATATATTTCCTCCAAGAAGAAGGTTCTCAAACATGCATCTCAATAGCAAGTGAGAGAGAGAGAGAGAGAGAGAGAGAGAGAGAGAGAGAGAGAGAGAGAGAGAGAGAGAGAGAGAGAGAGAGAGAGAGAGAGAGAGAGAGAGAGAGAGAGAGAGAGAGAGAGAGAGAGAGAGAGAGAGAGAGAGAGAGAGAGAGAGAGAGAGAGAGAGAGAGAATGGATGCTGCAGAGCAAATAAATTTATTTTAGATCAAGGCTTCAAAGGAAAGCAATGGCTAAAAGTGGTTGTTAAGACTTTAAAATATTGAGGTGTGTCGTTTGTAGGCTATGTTTTCTGTTCTGGCTTATGGCCAGAGATGTTTAAGGAGCCCTGGCATGATAAGGAGTTTTCAAGTCAGTTTGATATTTATGGAAATATCCCTCAATATGCACCTTTAGATGCCAGTTTTGCCAGGACCTGGTAGGCTGGGTGGATACACACATCAATGGCTCCCAAACCATCGGCAGACAAGGTCTTGAGGGTGCGGAAAATGACCTCAGCTGTGTTGAGAGCCAGGCATTTGTGAAGGACCTCCAGGCGTAGCTCCACTGAAAGACAACAAAATATTGAATTCACTGCAGTGAACTGTAACTCTACACCATGAATATCTACTGGATCACAACCATAATATTAATAATTTAAGTCCAAACAAAATGCAATCTTCAAACATACATAAATAAAATGAAAATACTCAACCAAAATTACAACAAATTTTGCACACTAAAATGATTTGATAAATAGTTCTGAAAGTCCAGACCTTTATGGCTGGGTGAGAGAAGGTCATGGAGGAGAACACAGACTGCACCCACCAGTGGGGGGTCACGGCACAGCTGAGGGGAGGAAAGGCACAGCTGAATGAAGGAGGGGTATGGCTGGCTAAGGGAGGCAGACACTACTGAAGAGTGAAGAGAGGAAAGGCACTGCTGAAGAGAGGAGAGACACTGCTGAAGAGGGAAAAGTATTTGTTGAAAGAAGAAATGACATTGCAGAAGCAGCCAGATGCTGTTGGGGTGTATTGCTGAGAAGGAAAGACTGGTAAAGGAAGACAAAGGTACTGCTTAGAAAAAAAAAAAAAAAAAAAAAAAAAAAAATGCTAAGGGGAGAAAAAGCATTGCTGGAGGGATGGGAACTACAAGCTATGCATGGCTGAGGCAAGGGAGGACACTGTTTTTGAGTAAGAGGAAAAAAAGGAAAAAAATAACCATGGCTATGAAAAAAATAAGTGGTAAGAAAAATAGAAAAATGTTAATCTTTTCAGTCATCAGTATTGCACTTATATATGCCATCATTTTCTTTTCAGTTAATTATTTAAAATTTGTTAAACATCATGACTAGAGATTTTCAGGGATACTCTTCACAATACACGTTCTACAACAAAAGTACCACTCTCAACTAAATAAAGCTTGGAAATGTTTTTCAGACAGGGTTCCATTACAATGTAGAATTGAAAATAAAAAGATCTTGCCAACAGGATTTTTTGTGAATTTAGAGAATGGAAGTTTACTTGAAAACATAATAGTATTTTATTG
The DNA here is from genome assembly GCF_017591435.1 of Portunus trituberculatus. Lineage (NCBI taxonomy): Eukaryota > Metazoa > Arthropoda > Malacostraca > Decapoda > Portunidae > Portunus > Portunus trituberculatus. The sequence continues at coordinate 2,820,330 of NC_059296.1, forward strand.
ACAAATGAGATTTATGTTATTGTTTGGAAGCTGAATTCATTATCATAAGTGCAAACTGATTAAAAAATTCCATTTAAGTATTACTTATATTACCTACATGACAACAAAATGTTTTACATACATACTTTATATTTGTGTGATGTATGTTTGTTTCATGAAAAATATCTAATAGTAATATCAAAATTTTGTTGATTTAAATTAAAGCCATTAATTCTCTGCATTAGTTATCTAAACTGTAAAGTCTCTACTGTGTTTAATTGGATAACCATTTTGTATATATCTTATCTATATATTTATCATATTTTTCTTACAAGATGGCAAGTACATGCAGGAAGCACTCTCACCTCTATAACCCTGACCAGGTTCTCCACTCCCTGGTGCTGGGACGCAGCCATCAAGGACACCACCTCCTGGCGGTTCTCAGCACCTGTGGGAATGAAACATGCATTCCTACGTGTTCAAGAGACGAAAATTTAACTATCACGGCTTTGGAGAAAAAAAAAAAAAAAAAAAAAAAAAAAAAAAATATATATATATATATATATATATATATATATATATATATATATATATATATATATACACACACACACACACACACAGAGAGAGAGAGAGAGAGAGAGAGAGAGAGAGAGAGAGAGAGAGAGAGAGAGAGAGAGAGAGAGAGAGAGAGAGAATGATGATACATCCAGGAAGTTGAATTCGTGAATGGGGGACATAAAAAATGATGACAAAGTAAAACATTGCGTTTGTTTATATAGGCCGGTGCAGGTTATACAATAAAACTTACACACGTTAAGCGGTATGTGGTGAGGAAAAGAGCAGAGGTGATAGGGACATATTAATTTTCCTGGTTAGTAATTAGTCAGAAGCAGCAGTGTGGGCAGATGCAACAAACACAATGAGGCAAGCAGACTGACAGACGGATACACAGAGTAGGCAGCTTTACAGAAATGACTCGCTGCCAGTTTTGATTTGGCCGCTTCCCGACGTTCCCGCCCTTTCCGTATTTACAAACACCGTCACGCGGCGTTTGGCCAATTCCTAGACACGCCTGATGTGAGATGCTCTTCCGCCGTCGACTCCCTTGCGAAAAGAAGCAGCTAAGAACGGATACGCAGCATGTGTACCTGTCAATCTTCTGCTTTCATTAAGGAAAAAGAGTGAACTCGGGAAGGTGTGTACGATGAAGGCTCGTAAACATAAATTCCGGTCTTCTGAAGAGTGAAGACTTCATGATTTCGAAAGCCACTGAGATGATTAGTCAAAAGTTTTCGTGGGTGTCTTTCCTAATGGCAGTGCTGAAAACTATCACTAGAATCATGAATCCTCTCTTGAAAATCTTGGTAACGTCCAGTGGAAGCCTTAAAAACAGTCAAGATAAGACGCCGACACGTTTTTAAATAAGAACACGAAGCGGAAGTCGACATGAAGAAAGTTGTGGCAGATTAAGTGCAAGAGACATATCAACGTAAACATGCCAGGATCTCTCTGCACACCAGCCACTTACATCGCCGCCCGAGATGAGCTGTTTATATAACTGAGAAACGACTGCTTGTAAACTCCGTCAAAATTGCCAATTAAGGGACGGGAGTAAAGGCAATTAAAAGAGAGCATGCTTTCTGACATGATAAGGAAATAACACTAAAGGGAGATTTATTTTGAATAGCTACTACTTTAATATCATCTTCCTTCTCCAGCAGGAAGCAGACACAGTCTTCCTCTGGTTATAGATTAATGTACATATGTTAATAATAATAAACATGAATAATAATGATGTACTGTTTATACTACACTAATGATGATGAAGAAAAACAAATGAAACGAGCAAAAGCCAATAGCAACAGAACGATAATAATAGCAAACGACAATAATGATGGTCATAATAGCTGAAAAAAAGAAGAATAAAGAAAAAAAGAAAATAATAATAAAAAATAATAAGAGGAAGAAAATAGAAAGAATTAAGAAATACGAATTAATCAAGAACTGCAAGAAGAGAATGGAACTAAGAAAAAGAATGAAGAAGAAAAATTAATTTAGAGGAAGAAGAAAAAGAGGAGGAGGAGGAGGAGGAGGAGGAGGAGAAACAACAACAACAACAAGCCGCTCAGTAACCCCGCTCAATATCACAGGCGTTGCATTTGGTGTTGCCGAGTTGAAGGTCCAAATCCCAGTGAAGTTTATAAACACGAGACTTCACCTGCCAACGCTGTGTGTGTGTGTGTGTGTGTGTGTGTGTGAGAGAGAGAGAGAGAGAGAGAGAGAGAGAGAGAGAGAGAGAGAGAGAGAGAGAGAGAGAGTACAGTGTCTACCACAGTATATATTCTCTCTCCTGTCACGAGCTAAATTATTTCTTTTTTTATTTTCTCCTTTCTCCTTTCTCTCTCTCTCTCTTCTTGTCCTGCTTTTCCCTCGTGCTTGATTCATGTAACTGTGAATTCAAATGTAAAGAGAAGGTATGATAATATTTCCCCTTCCTTTCGCTCCTTCCCCGCCAGATGACAGAACAAGTAGGTGGCAGAGAGAGAGAGAGAGAGAGAGAGAGAGAGAGAGAGAGAGAGAGAGAGAGAGAGAGAGAGAGAGAGAGAGAGAGAGAGAGAGAGAGAGAGAGAGAGAGAGAGAGAGAGAGAGAGTGTGTCATGTCCCTGAACCATGAATAACAAAACATGAGGGGTGGGGGAGGCATTTCGAGGAAGAGAGAACAATGCATCATGAATTGGAACACAAAAGAAAAAAATATAATAATCCTAAGAAAAGCAATTCCAGTGATTAAAGACATGCGGAAACCATCAACACCACCACCACCACCACCACTACTACTACTACTACTACTACTACTAAATGAAGTATATATTAGTTGTGGCAGTAGCAAAGTTGTGGTAGGTGTAGTAGTATATATGTAGTTGCAGGAGGAGGAGGAGGAGGTTCATTTAAGAAAGTTCATAATACAATAACAAATAGATAAATAAATAAATAGTGAAATAAAGTGATAAATGACAAGAATACAGTGACAGTAAGGGACAGAGAAAAATGTAAACGTTAATAACAACAACAGCAACTACAACAAGAACAATAATAATAATAATAATAATAATAATAATAATAATAATAATAATAATAATAATAATAATAATAATAATAATAATAATAATAATAATAATAATAATAATAATAATAATAATAATAATAATAATAATAATAATAATAATAATAATAATAATAATAAAGCGCACTTCTTTATTTCTTCACACATAAACCAGATCAACATTCGCAATATCCACCAAGCTTATAATAATCTCCCGTAAATCTCGCGGCAGACTTGAGGGCGAAGCAAAAAAAAAGTGAAGGCAAGTCTCAAATTTACTGGCGGCGGCTCGCGGAGATCACAAATATACTCGGCGCTTATGGCACAAAGCTCTGACGGATGACCACCACGCCACCGACTGCTCTGCTGACTGGCTGGCTTTTGTTTTGACTACTCTCTAATGCTTACTCGAGTAGTGTGGAAGGGGGGGGAGGAGGAAATCTGCACCCCCATGCCCACGAGTCTTCTCACAACAGGCATATACTATTGTTAAGAATGCGAACCCTGTATGTAATGTTTCTATAGTAAATAAATCTAAATCAAATTGAATTAATGTCTATTATTTTGATCTCTACTCTACCTGTTTATTTATGACACAGATTCTAATAACAACGATAACATTTAATGAGTTGAACTCGTCACAAGTGGGAGTTCTAGCGTCTGTAACTCTGCTTATTGCGCCTCGTGTTCTACATTAATGTGGTGCGATGAAGGCCAGTTCATCAGTCACCTTCCTATAAAACGTACTACTATCGTGTAGGAACAAGTGTTGGTGGACTCACCTTGCGCCTTGATCCTGGTGTGTAGTCTGGAGACGAGGGCCTTGAGTTGGTCCACATTGTCGGTTGGTTTGAGGGAGGCCTCAGCCAGCCCCTCCAAGGTCTCCGTCAGGGGGATCTCGGCAGTCATCTCGGAGCGAACAGATGGACGGAGAGCAGCTGATAGATGAGAACTGATGTGATTCTAGTATCCCTAACAACAGCTTAGTGTGTTCTTGTTGTTGATGGTAATGTTGTAAGTCTATAATGGTAGGCACTACAGCTTGTTCCTCGACACCGGATCTTCACACGCACACACACGCAGAATATCGTAGAGGTCAACAAACACACGTACACGAGCACTTTCCACGTTCGAAAATAGTTCACCAAGTCGATGTGCTATACGAGAAGCCGCGAGCGGACAGCACACTTGCCCTGAGGAATTGTTGTGCGTCAGTGACAGTGGAGTGGAAGGTTCTTTGGTGGATGTGGCGGCATGCAGGGATCACAGACAGGTTGGCAGCATCACGAGGGAGACAACCGTAAACTATTACAGGGATGGAAGTGCGGCTGCGTCCACTGCACCTCTGTCAGGCTACTTGAGATTTATCAATTTCGTGCGTGCCTCAAGTTCTATTCTTTTTTAAAGTCTAATGACTGAAGGATGAGAAGTTATTAGGTGAAGTTCTTTTACATTGAGAAAAGGAGACGATACACCAAAGAAGTTTGGGTACAAACAGTATTCTTTCTTTTAGTTAATACATCGCACTAAAAGCAAAGTCCATGAAATGCTCCTTTGGAAACAGGAAAAAAGCCAGCAGTCAGGGGCTGGAGTGGATAAATCTCAGTAAGACAGATGACATGAGACACTTCAGGGGATAATCTGGGCTGTTTTTTTTTTTTTGTACCTCTTGAAGTTACAGTTTTCTTCCAAGTTATCTCGTGAATTCTGAATGCGGCGGGAATCTTCTGGTGCGTCCTTGGAAGACCATACGCATGATGCTTGTGCAAGATTGAGACGAGGGATACCGGAGTGTGGCCTGCACTGTACGGGAAAGGGAGCGTCGGAAGGAGGCAGGACAGGCGGGACTCAGGCAGACCCAGATAACCTCTCTCACGATGGGGGAGGAGGAACGTGTGGGGAAGGAGGAAGTGGTGGAGGTAGTGGTGGAGGTGGTGGTGGATTCAGCTCCCGCAATCGCATCTGCAAGGAGAGGAACACTGGATCAATAACTAGAACCTCACTGTCCGCCCACACGCCCGAGATACATGCCCATGATGAACACACACACACACACACACACACACACCTATATTTCACTGGCTGAGATAAAGCTCATGAAAATAGCTGAGCGGCTCCTTTACTTGCAGCAAAATTACTTCATCAGTAAATATTTTTCCTGGACCAGGTGCGCCACACGCACGCACGCACGCACGCACGCACGCACGCACGCACACACACACACACACACACACACACACACACACACACACACACACACACACACAACAAGTATACAATAATTCTTTACTTCCTCTTCTTTTCCTCACATTTCTTGTTTTCCCGGAGATTGTTTCATGACTCACACCTGAGAGAGAAAACAGACTTCATGCATAAAGAAGGGCGACAGTGTGAGTAATATCCCACAAAACAATATAAGTAGGCATATGACCTTGAGGAAAGAGCAAGCACCAGCTGCAGCACGCCCAGGGAGCTGTGCCAGTGTGCCACTGACCGCCGCACCTCTTACAGCAGTGCGGGAGGCGTGACATCACACACACACACACACACACACACACACACACACACTCTCTCTCTCTCTCCCTATCGTGACGGTGAGAGCGGAGCGTTTCCAGGACACTTATTCCTTCGAGGCAATGGAATGTGAGAGCAACAGCTAAGCTCACATTTTTTTTTTTTTTTAATCACAGAGGTGAATGACTGATTTAAGTTCTCACGAATGTTTTCCAAAGGAATGATGCAGAATCCTTGGCAAAACATTTCACCCATGGAAACATCCCTCGAAACTTGAATACTACAGTGTGCCAAAAGTAATCGTGGTAAGGCGCCGTAATGTTTGAGAATAGTCCCCAGTCAGAAGCAGTGGCGGGAAACACGACAACCTGTGCTTAGTTCAGTGGAGGCTGCTTGGGCACAGCGCGGTGGGGAAGCGGGGGCGGCTCCTGGTGCCGCACATTATCAGCTCATCGCCATCACCAGGCCTGATCGGTGTCTAATTGGTCAACTGTCCACCGATGCAGCAATCACCGTGATGAAAACACAGACTAATTAGCTAGGCAAACATCATGGCCAGTAATACTACACCGTCACGCCCCGCAGCACACACTCCGACCCACGACATGTATCTGTCCAGCTGTTTGTTTGTATGTGTGTACGTATGTTCGTCCAGTTGTTTGCCTGGCTGTCCATCGATCGGTCTGTCTGTTCATGTTTTGTCTGCCTGTATGTGTATTTTTTTCAGCCGTCTGTTTTTCTGTCTTTGTGTTTATGTGAAGGGAGAGATGGGGAAAAAAAAAGAGACAAACATCAAACGATTCAATATGAAAGAAAGAAACTCTCTCTTTTGAGACACACACACACACACACACACACACACACACACACACACACACACACACACACACACACACACACACACACACTATCACGAAGCGCTACAGAAAATCAAAGATAAAACTGTGGAGACATTCCTGGCGGCACTTTACTGACAGCACAACTGCGTGCTATCAAGGAAAGAAAAATTCCAGTGGTGGATGAATAAACTTCTATGAGGAGAAAGGAAGTCGGTCAGGAGTTTCGTGCAGGGAATATAGATGAGCAGCGATGCGTCTGATTAGGTCACAGATTACCTCATGGATGACATGTCGCTTGTACACGGAAAGGAATATTTGGTTATCGATACACGGCACGAGACACGAAAGGAAGAGGTGCTGGCAGAAAAAAAAAATGCTATGATAGATTAGATACGTACAATCTGATTGTCTCCTTGTACTAATGTTTGTATTCCTTATAACAGTCTTCGCGTCTACTTGCAACCGGTTTTCGCACGGTCTATAAGTTACCGGGGTTGTCAAAAAATTTTTTTTTAATGATTGTATGTTTTTTTTTTTTTGTCATAGCCTATAGTGCCTGTAGGTCTACTTGAAGAGTATGGGAAGCGCTGTCCAGCTTCCACCAATTAGCGGCGCAGGCAATTTTATTTATAGTGGTGTACCCAAATTAGGGCCCATATCACCACCCAAGTGTATCTTTGGTGTAAGGCAATTACATCTCCACCTAGAAACTGGGTATCATGGTGACATGTAGGTAACTTTAAACCACTCCACAAATGACAGTTTCAAGCCGGTACGTGGTGGGATTCGAACCTACGCATGGACGTCTGCCCGAATCACACGCTCACCACCTTATCCACTGCGCCACCGCTTCCCATGTGACGATTATGTACCGCTAATGGAGGAACAACAACAATAGGAGTCTATCTCATTATCTCAGTGGTGTTTGAAAGTGATCGTAATGAGGGAACAATGCTACTGACAACAAGACCTTTCTTATTATCAGCAACCCAACACTGCGCACTAAAAAAATCTAACAATGAACGATTTATTTTACTGTAAATAACCTCTATTAAAATTATACTCAATTCGTACAGATAATTTCATTAAGCAACTGCAAGCAAGGTCGTCTCTTTGCAAGAACTATCATAAAGACACTCTTGAACACCTCAGCAACTTTCACTACAGCATGTACACTGTTGCTAAGATAAGACGCCGTAACGTTTGAGAGCAGCGTCCTTGGTGACTTGCACGTACATCTCACTGCCTCTTCACCGCTCAAGGCCGCCGGTATTGACTTAAAGCCCCTCAGTGAAATCTTACGTCACAACTTGTACGTAAATAACCTCAGTGTAACCTCATGTCACTACTGTCTAATCAAATAACCTAAATACAACCTCATGTCACTACTGTTTTAAATCACGTCAGTCAGTATAAGGCCCAGCTCATTCCTTCATGTTATTACTATGTGAACGCCCAATAACGCTTGAAAGTGAAAGTGTTTTTTGTCATTCCCCCCACATTAACGATCTCATACGAATTTCAATTCACCCTTCAGCCTACATTCTGCCCTCACTCATGGCACTCCACACCACACCACAGCCACCTCGATACACCCTGTCAAGCTACGTCTGTCACCACCTCGTAAACCCCGCCATGTCACATCTACAGCCACTTCAGAACGTCCTCTCATGTCACTTCCATCCTCTTTCTCGATACCTCCGGTCATGTCACGTACCACAATCACCTCAAAATATGCACACTTTCATGTCAGTTTTTAACCACCTCTGCACACTGCCATGTCATTTCTTCAACTCTCAGTATGTTACATCCACCACAGTGTTCACTTGAGTTACTTATTACAACTTCACTGCACTCTCATGGCAACTTCACCACAAAACAGGTCAACTATCAGCCACATCACTTCACCAACCTTCACCTTACATAAAAAAAGAAAGAAAAACAAAAAACAAACTGACCTACAAACCACAAGAAGTCGAAGTATAAGTGTCCTCTCTATGGTGACGACGGGGTGGCGACACACAGGCTGGAGAGACGAGTGCTTGAAGTCACACACACACATACACGCACACACACACACACACGGACCCAAACACAACCGGAGCCACACTGCAGCTTGAATCTTCAGTTAGCCTCCCCAGCCCTTTGCTCGCGCTCTCTCTCTTTGCTTCCTTTATCACTCTCCTATCCTTATCTGCCCCTCAATCTTCTCCTCAAATACAAGTAGACGAGGAGGGTGGATGGAAGATAACAGCAGTGAAGAAGGCAGCGCTAACGTGAACTCCTATCGCACACTTCACACCTCGCCTCTGTCTGTTCCACCCTCTCACTGCTCACACACAAACCCAGGATGCCAAAACGACCACCCTTCCCCCAGCAGCGCCAGACACCAACTAAACATCTGTGGTCCTGGCCTGGGCGACGCGGCCTTGGCTTAAGAACAGGTGGGGGAGAGGGAAGAGGAGCAGGGGGTGGAGGAGAAGAAGGGAGTGTGAGGGTACGAGAGAGGGGAACATGGGAGGGGAATGAAAGAGGAAGGGCATGGGGTACTACGTCAATGGATGGGCGAGGTGAGGTGAAGGGAAAAGGCTAACAAAGGAAGATAAAAGAAGAAAGAATGAATGACTTGAAAGGATGGTAAGAGAGAGAGAGAGAGAGAGAGAGAGAGAGAGAGAGAGAGAGAGAGAGAGAGAGAGAGAGAGAGAGAGAGAGAGAGAGAATGTTCGCTGGCTCATATTAATCCACACACACACACACACACACACACACACACACACACACACACACACACACACACACACACACACACACACACACACAGACCAGCAGCAGGTAAACGGATACACGTGAGACAATAAATTCCCCTCAGGTGTTCCCTCCCCACACCTTTCTGTCCCCCTTGGCGCCTCCCTTCCACTCCCCTCGTCTCCCCTCACCCATTCCTCAAGGTGCGGCGGCTCGCGTCACGGGAATGCGGACATTTCAGACACTAGAGGGAGACAGGTTGAGTGAGGTGGAAGGGAGAGTGACTGTACTCCATAACCCCCCCTCCTCTCTCTCTCTCTCTCTCTCTCTCTCTCTCTACTGTGCTGAAATACGTTTTTTTTATTATTATTTATTATCGTCATAGTTATTTTTTCTTACTACTACTACTACTACTACTACTACTACTACTACTACCTCCTCTTCATCATCATCATCATCATCATCATCATCATCATCATCATCATCATCATAAGAATTGTGACGTACTGGCATTGTAACAGTTTCATGTGTTTACATATTGAAGCATAGGGCTCACATCCAACCAATAATACGCACGCCCGCACTTGTACACACACACACACACACACACACACACACACACACACACACACAAAGAATAAAAACAGTCAGGATGCCAACGTTAATGGGGTAAAAAATGAGAGAGAGAGAGAGAGAGAGAGAGAGAGAGAGAGAGAGAGAGAGAGAGAGAGAGAGAGAGAGATTTACTTTGAAACTGAATATGGCTCTCTCTCTCTCTCTCTCTTTCTCACATACACACACACAAACACGCACACATTACTCTGGAAGATCATTAGCCCTAAACAGGTGACTGGTGTTTCTGCCCCCGAGGCCATGACACATCCATTACAAAGTCTCTGAATCACGACCCTTCTTAACTCCAGGAGGGCACCAGAAACTCTCCTCTCTCCCAGACACACGCAGGGAGACACTGAGATATAGGCCCGCATTCAGAAACACTTTGCTCTCTCACCACGGCATTTTTCAAGGACCACAGAGATGATTAGCGTGGTTTTCAAGAGTGTTTCTCCAGTTAATAATGTAGAAAGCTTGTCAGTCTGCCTATAGAACCGTAAAAACACCTTAAAAAAATCGTATAAATTTAAATAAAGGCTTTTGAAATAGTGGAGATGAAGCGCAGAGGTGTTTGAGAATACAAAGGCAGGAACACGAAGAGATGAAACACGAGACAGGAACATGAGACAAGAATGGGAGAAGGAATAAAAGGAGGAAGTGAGACAGTAACAACACCACTAGCTCTAGCAGGGAGACAGTGAGACATAGCGAGATAGAGAGGCAGGCACACGAAGAGATGAAACACGAGATAAAGAACATGAGACACAAATAGGAGAAGTAATAAACGTAATAGATAAACAAGCTCTCTTCCTCTCTCCCAAACACAAGCACGGAGACACGGAGACAATGAGATATGCACAGATATAGACGCAGATACACTTAGGAAACGTTACGAAGAGATGAAGCAAGAGATAAGGAAGAATATGAGACAGGAAAGGGAGAAGGAATAAAAGGAGGAAGTGAGAAAGTAACACAGCCAGCAGCAGCCCTCCTCTCTTCCCCAAACAAATGCAGGTGAGACAGACAGATAGTGAGATAGACACACCGAGGAAACATTTGGAAGAGATGAAACACAGGATAAAGAAGAATATGACACACGAATGGGAGAAAGAATAAAGGGAGGAAGTAAGAAAGAAAGCTCTCTCTCTCTCTCCTCTCTACTTCAAACACACGCTGGGAAAAAGTGAGACATAGACAGATGAAGAGAGAGAGAGAGAGAGAGAGAGAGAGAGAGAGAGAGAGAGAGAGAGAGAGAGAGAGAGAGAGAGAGAGAGAGAGAGAGAGAGAGAGAGAGAGAGAGAGAGAGAGAGAGAGAGAGAAGAGGGGGGCCACACTAAGTATACTTTTAATGCAAGAGGGTCACTGGCTAAGGGAAAACAAATTATTACGGCGCCAGTTCCCAAAAAGACTGTCGAGGAGAAGTCAGACAGCGGAGGATAAGTGGTTTGAACCCTCCCCTCGCGTCAATACATGTCAGTAATATCAATTAAGTAAGATTTATAGAGGTGGGTGTTTCCTTCCTTGAATCAATAAGTGACCATTAGGTAATTAGGGACGCGGGAAGGTCGTGCAGCGTTAACTGACGGGTCCTTATTCAACTGGAAGCTTTGGTCATTGCTACTGATTCATTCGTCCATTCAGTCAGTCATTCAGTTAGTTAGTTAGCCAGTCAGTCAGGTAGTCAGTTAATTGGCAGCTTAGACTATAATTTGAGTCATAAACGAAATCTATTAATTAGTTTAGACTATAATTTGAGTCATAAACGAAATCTATTAATTAGTTCAGTCAGTAAGTTAATCATTAAGTCAGTCAATCAGTCAGTCAATCGGCAGCTTAGGCTATAATTTGAGTCATACATGAGGTTTATCAATTTATCTAATAGGTCAAGTCACTCAATAAATGTCAGTCAGTCAGTCAGTCCTGTCAATCAGTCAGTCAGTCAGTCAGCCAGCCAGCCAGCCAGCCAGCCAGCCAGCCAGCCAGCCAGCCAGACAGCCAGCGAGTTAAGACATTTCACCCGACTCACCTAACCAGTCAGCAGACAAACACATTACTCTTCCTCCAGTCAGGGGAACTAACCATTCAGCCATTCCAGCCAACAGGTCACTCCAGCATTTCAGCCACGTCAGTCAGCTAATAGCCACTTTGTCTTTTTCGTGGGCCAGTCATTAAGTCATTTGAGTCAACAGATTAACTTGGTCATGCACTCCTGTCAGCCTTCCAGAAGCTTAGCCTGAATCATCACTACGTGTCAGGATACAGTAAAGGCCTTTCCCTGCATGTGTACCATTCTTCGGTAATGTTCAGTGGCTGCTCGTCTATTCCAAACCAGCCAAGTTAAAAGATTCTCACATCAACTCTGTCTTCCTACACACACACACACACACACACACACACACACACACACACACACACACACACACACTCTCTTTCTCTCTCTCTAATAATCCACACAAGGCAGTCAGTCATCAGTTCCGTTAACTCCTTCAGTACGGGGGGCACATTTTTACCATGAGTTTCTGGTGCGATTACATGATTTTACTTGCATTAGGAAGGCTATACGGAGGTCAGAAGATTAAGATTAATGGCCAGAGTCTCCACTATTTTTTTCCCCACATAAATTTCTGAAGCTGTATAAAATTGCCAGATAGTAAGCAGAATAAATATGAAAATGCGTCCCAGTACTGAAGGGGTTAATCTAATTGTCCCCGCATTATCCGTTTAGTCAGTCAGTCACCTTGTTGTTTATTACCTTCCAGAGAATCAATCATCCACACTCATAGACCATAGTACTCAAACACTGCAGAAAGTCACCTTTGTTTCCTTGCCACGTGACTATTCCACACCCACAGCTCCACTCTTGCGTCCCTTGTGCAGGTATGGTCGTAATGATGAATATACACATTCCAAGGTGTGTAGTATTTCGCTCACTATTTTCTTCAGCTTCATTCTTTCCTGTTTCTGTGTCTCTTATCTTGTCTTTCTTTCAGTTCCTGTGTCTTTCTTCTTTTACTTCCACCAAGACACAAATTTTCAAGGATATAGATAACCAATTAACGAAGGAACATAAATCTAAACAGAAACACACACACACACACACACACACACACACACACACACACACACACACACACACACACACACACACCAGTAATAACAGAAGAATACATTTATATTTTGTGTAATCAGTGTAATCAAGAATCTCAAAAAATTTCAAGTGATTTGATAGAAAAATAACTATATATATATTTGCGAAGTTATTTCCTTTGACTGGTGGAAGTTAGGTGATGTTTGATCTGTTTAGATGACTACATACAATTTTTCATCCATCTAGCCCTGTGTCCTTGAATGTAAACAATGCAGAGATAGGTAAACACATTAACTTTCAAATCTAGGTGGTGTTTGGTCTGTTTAGATGACTATACTAATATTTATCCATCTAACCATATGTCCTTGAAAACAAATAATGTAGAGATAAACAAATCAACTTTCAAATCTTAACAGGACTACAAGTTTTATGCACTACCAATGAATTACAAATCCACTTAGCACCGGCCGTTGATTGGATAATCAGAACAAATACAGTAACCTAACCTAACCCAACGAAACCTAACCTAACGAAACCCAACCTTTTCCAGTAAAAAAAATATCAGATCCGAAAAAAAAAAAAAATCACTAAAACATTACAACACAAAAATACCTGATCACACATTATTTTCTATCATATAAACATAAACAGCATTAGGAATCAGTGCACGCTACCTCAATCCTTCACGAAATGCCACTGAGAGGAGACTAATGAAAAAGCTTCCTTGGCACTTGTGTACATTGTGAAGTTACAGAAAGAGTGAGCTATTTCGCTACGACTTGGCATCGAGGGAAATACGTGACCCAGCGCGCCGGTGTACCTGCTGTAATGGAGAAGGGTGAGACGGTAATGGACACGGCAGGAGGAACACAGAGCCAACGTGAATATAGAAAAAGGAAAAAGAAATTGTCGTCGGTAATGAGGTGAGAGAGAGAGAGAGCGAGAGAGAGAGAGAGAGAGAGAGAGAGAGAGAGAGAGAGAGAGAGAGAGAGAGAGAGAGAGAGAGAGAGAGAGAGAGAGAGAGAGAGAGAGAGAGAGAGAGAGAGAAAGAAGAAACACATACAGTAAGTGGGAGAAAAAACAAACAGCTACAAGGAAAGTAAATGACACAAAGGAGAAACAGGGAGGAAAAAAACACACACGCACACACACACACACACACACACACACACACTCAAGTGAAGTGGAATGGGCAGCCTTCTCCTTGGCAGCCTCCCAAGCCAACTGGTTTAAGGCGGCCGTGGGGATATAGATTACAGGTAAGGCACTGAGGGAGGAAGCGGGCGCAGGGATGAAAAGGAGGCCGCCGCTGTGACGCTAATGTGACGCTATACTGAATTTTGAGGACATAAAAAACAAACGGGGAGGTGAATTAATTGACTCATGAAAATCCGCCATCCCAGCTGGGGTAAATGAAGTATGTTATAAGTAATTAGATTAGAGTATCGCGGGTCATTTAGCCCAGTCCAACCTGAGCTAACTCAACCTGCGTTCTCTAATAAGAATGTTCTAACCTTGCCTAACCTAACCCAACCCAACCACCCCCAACCCCATCCAACCTAATCAGCCAAACACAACCCAACTAGATCTAACCCTAACCTAACCTAACATGAGTGATTCAATTCATTCTAGAAGGAAGGAAGGAAGGAAGGAAGGAAGGAAGAAAGGAAGGAAGGAAGGAAGGAAGGAAGGAAGGAAGAAAGGAAGGAAGGAAGAAAGAAAAGGAAGGAAGGAAGGAAGGAAGAAGGAAAAGAAGGAAGGAAGGAAGGAAGGAAAAAAGAAAGAAAGAAAGAAAGAGAGGAAGGAAGGAAGGAATAAATAAATAAATAAATAAAGAAATAAATAAAGGAAGGAAGAAAGAATAGAAGAAGAGAAGGAACAAAAGAAAGAAAGAAAGAAAGAAAGGAAGGAAGGAAGGAAGAACAATGAAACAGAAAGGAAGGAAGGAAGGAAGGAAAGAATGAAGCAAAGAAAGAAAGAAAGAAAGAAAGAAAGAAACAGAGGAAAGGAAGGAAGAACGAACAGAAGAAAACAAAGACCAAAGAAAAAGAAAGAAGGAAAGAAGGAGGGAAGGATTAAGATGGGATAGAAAGGAAAGATTAAGATGAAAGGAGGCAGGAAGAAAGAAAGAATGATGTAAATGAAACTGTGAGCGAAAACGAAGGAAATAAGAAGGAAAAATCAGAAAAAAAATTAAAAAGGCGAAAAATTTATACGTTTTGAAGGGAAAGTAGAGTTGGAAAAATGAGAAAAAAGCTAAAAACGAGACAGAGAGAGAGAGAGAGAGAGAGAGAGAGAGAGAGAGAGAGAGAGAGAGAGAGAGAGAGAGAGAGAGAGAGAGGTAAGGAGCATTTAGTCGGTGATGAAAGTCCAAGAATGTGAGATTGCGAGTGTGAAAGGGTCAGTGTACGTACCAAACCTGTCCTTGAAAATAATGTTCACGTGACAGGAGGAGGAGGAGGAGGAGGAGGAGGAGGAGGAGGAATACAAAGGAAAGCCAAACAGCAACAAGCCTCTTGGTCCTTTTGAGGTTGTTTGGTAACTACTTGTAACTGGCTACAGATAAGAGAGACAGGAGGAGGAGGAGGAGGAGGAGGAGGAGAAAGCGGAGACGACGGCAATAATGATGATAGTGAAGAAGAAGAACAAGAACAAGAAGAAGTATATGAAAAAAAGATAATGATAAAGAAAAAAAAAAAAAAAAAGGAGGAGGAGGAGGAGGAGGAGGAGGAGGAGGAGGAGGAGGAGGAGGAGGAGGAGGAGGAGGAGGAGAAGAAGAGGAGAAAAAAAAGGAGGCGAAGATGACGACGACGACTACATCAAAAACAATAATAATAATAATAATATACTACAACAACAACTACTACTACTACTACTACTACTACTACTACTGCAAAATGACGATGATGAAGAAAAGGAGGAGGAGGAGGAGGAGGAGGAGGAGGAGGAGGAGGAGGAGGAGGAGGAGGAGGAGGAGGAGGAGGAGGAGGAGGAGGAGGAGGAAGAGAAGGAGGAGGATAAGAAGGAAAAGGAGAAGGAGAAGGAGAGGGAGAAAGAGGAGGAGTAGGAGGAGAAACAAGCTTATCTGAGCAAAATATGAAAAACACAAGGAAAAACATGACGTAAAGGAGAAAATAAGAAAGCATAACAAAATATGAGGCAGTATTTCCACCACAACGTCCAAGCAACGCCAAGTTATGGAGGAGGAGGAGGAGGAGGAGGAGGAGGAGGAGGAGGAGGAGGAGAGGGAAGAGAGGAGGAAGATAAGTTGAAGGAGGGCGAAAAAAAAACGCTAGGGGCAAAAAAAACGGGAGGAAGAAGAAGAAGAAGAAGAAGAAGAAGAAGAAGAAGAAGAAGAAGAAGAAGAAGAAGAAGAAGCTCAGCAACTATTCCCGTGCTCATAAAGAAGATTTTGGAGTATTAATTCTTCGCAATACAGTCTTTTAAAACAATTCTGTATCCTGAACAAAATAAGTAATCTTTTATGACCACCCATCTCTCTCTCTCTCTCTCTCTCTCTCTCTGAATACCAACAAATAAATAATACTCCAGAAAATAAAAGGAATAAAGGAGACTGTACGTACTAACACTTCACATTAAGAATCTCTCATCTCCCTGTTCCCTTCAACAAAATTTCCCTTTTAAACTATCGTTGCCTCCCGTTCTCTTTAACTCCTTCAGTACTGGAACTCATTTATATCATGTATTTTGAGTGTGATTAAAGCATTTTATCGACATTATGGAAGGGTCTACGGACGTCAGAAGTTTAATGACCAGTCTTCACTATTTCAAACCCTGCATGAGTTTCTGAAGCTGTATAAAATTGCCAAACAGTGAACATAATTAATATGAAAGCACGTCATGGCACTGAAAGGGTTAATTATCCAAACTTCCACTCTCTCTCTCTCTCTCTCTCTAACTCTAAAACTTGTGCATAATATAAGGAGTGACTACATGATTAACCCATTCAATACTAGCACCCATTTTTACCATGAGTTTTGCGCATGTATTTTCCTTTTCCTTTCATACATTAGGTCTATGGAGGTCAGAAAATCAATAACCACACTCTTCACAATCTTATCTCCCCACATAAGTTCCTGAAGCTGTTAACAATCACCAAATAGTAAGCAGAATAGATGAGGAAACGCGTCACGGTACTGCAAGGGGGAGTGTTAACCTTCCCTGCTATCACAAGAAGACTGCCACTAGTAATAACAGCGGTAATGGTAACAGTGACCCGCCCCCCCCCCCACGACCAGTTATCACAGTGCCATTTTTACATACGACCATAACTGACACGTGTAAGGGAGGGCGACGCTGCCAATGCTGATGACGAGGTAAGGTACACGAGAGAGCGAGAGAGAGAGAGAGAGAGAGAGAGAGAGAGAGAGAGAGAGAGAGAGAGAGAGAGAGAGAGAGAGAGAGAGAGAGTTACTGGTTTTCGATTTGTTTATTTATCTATTTCTTGCACAAGATGAGAAAAAGATAGTGTAAAGAGAAGCGGGAAGAGAGAGAGAGAGAGAGAGAGAGAGAGAGAGAGAGAGAGAGAGAGAGAGAGAGAGAGAGAGAGAGAGAAAAGGGTATGTCAAGCCACTGCCAGCTTCCGTGTATATACACTCTCTCTCTCTCTCTCTCTCTCTCAGTAAAACAATAAACGAATAGACACAGAATAAATGAATAGATTAAAGGAGGACGGAAGAATAGTAGGAAGAAGAGAGGAAGTGGCATTTAAACACACACACACACACACACACACACACACACACACACACACACACACACACACACACACACAATCACGTAAAGACACGATAACTTCCGCGATCAATTTTGTGAGGTGGCTGCAGGAAGTGGAGGAAAAGGAGGAGGAGGAGGAGGAGGAGGAGGAGGAGGAGGAGGAGGAGGAGGAGGAGGGCTGAAAGTTACATTAAGGAGCACCATGAAAGGCTGGACATTACAGGCTTGGCAAAGAGGTTAGGGAGAAACGGGGCCAGGGTGCAGGAGGGTTGGTGAAGGCAGGGCAGGAGGTGGTTGGAGTGAGGGAGAGGGATGGAGAAGGGGGGGGGTAAGCTGACACGTGGGCGAGGCAGCAGTACCGCATGACAGCCACTGAGGAGACCACGGGGAAGCCCAAAACTGGACCGAGAAACAAAACACTGATACCTTTGTAAACACACACACACACACACACACACACACACACACACACACACACACACACACACACACACACGGAAATACAATCCCAGGGACTAACATAAAATCAGGGATGACTGAAATGAGGCAGGAAGATTTAAAAAAAAAAAAATAATACTGGACAAAAAATACAGGCTGAAATAAACGAGAGAGAGAGAGAGAGAGAGAGAGAGAGAGAGAGAGAGAGAGAGAGAGAGAGAGAGAGAGAGAGAGAGAGAGAGAGAGAGAGAGAGGTGGGGGTGGAAGTTGCAGGATATCACTATATAGGCCTTCAGGTGTACGTACTATGTGACAATCCCTGAATAAAACACTCCTACCTGTCACCACCTGACCTGACCTGACCTAACCTAACCTAACTTAACCTATCCTAACTTGAATAAACCACTCCTACCTGCCACCACCTCACCTCACCTCACCTGCCATCTCTATTATTCTTCTCTTATATAATTTACCAGAATGATTTTTTCTTCAACAAATGTCCGTACCTTTAGAAAAAAAATGCAATAAAATCATTTCCGCTACGGTTACAGATGCATAAGTATGTGTATTCACTCTTAAATAAGAAAACGGAGATGAAAAATGAAGATGGAGATGCAAGTAGTAGTAGTAGTAGTAGTAGTAGTAGTAGTAGTAGTAGTAGTAGTAGTAGTAGTAGTAGGAGGAGGAGGAGGAGGAGGAGGAGGAGGAGGAGGAGGAGGAGGAGGAGGAGGAGGTATCTATCCAAACCATCTCTCTCTCTCTCTCTCTCACTGCCTTTCTTGAGGGCTAATTCTTATCTACCTCCCTTTTCTTACTTCACTTTGGCAATAAAAAATTAATATCAACAAGAGAGAGAACAGAAGCATAAGAACGTCACTCTTTGTCCACTGTCCCGATGAAGACATGCTGGGGGGAGGGGGCGAAGGGACACTGCACCTCTTAGAACTCAAATATATTGCTTAGAGTACGGTACCAAGGCGCTGTTTATCACGGTTCGAGGCAATCTACCCTTGTTCCTGTGTCAGCTAGAAAAATTAGGAGCGTTAATTGTAAACGATTTAAAAGTTGCATTTCTCATTCTGTTAGTACACCTTATATCTTTATGTAGTAGTAGTAGTAGTAGTAGTAGTAGTAGTAGTAGTAGTAGTAGTAGTAGTAGTAGTAGTAGTAGCAGCAGTAGTAGTTAAATATTGTTGCACGAGTATTAGTATTAGTAGTAGTAGTACCATTTATCTATTTTTTGTGTAGGATTGCGCTGAGAGAGAGAGAGAGAGAGAGAGAGAGAGAGAGAGAGAGAGAGAGAGAGAGAGAGAGAGAGAGAGAGAGAGAGGCAACAGACATTGGCATCTGTCCCTAGATACAATCTCTCCTTATTTACTCCTTCGCATCTTTCTAGGGAAACTAACTTCCTTTACTACGTGCTACTTCATTTTAACTCTCTCTCTCTCTCTCTCTCTCTCTCTCATATATTTATATCAAGCCCGTACAATTATCATTGACAAGCTGGCAGAGAGAGAGAGAGAGAGAGAGAGAGAGAGAGAGAGAGAGAGAGAGAGAGAGAGAGAGAGAGAGAATAGTTTGTGATGGTGGTGGTGATGGCCGGCAGCGAGGCCTGTCAAACCCTCTCGTCCCAGCCCATTCATAAGTGTGGTGGTGAATGAGTGGTGAAAGTGGTGGTGGTGGTGGTGGAGAGAGAGAGAGAACATTTGTTTTGTTGTTGTAGTCATTTAAAGAACATTTGTTTTGTTGTTGTAGTCATTGGAAAGTAAACATACCACAATACTAAATGAGAGGCAGAGGACACTAAACACTAACCAGAGGGAGACACTGATTCAAAAACACCCTCGTTCTTTAAACACCCTCTTCTCCTAACAAGACAATTTTCACACACCGCGGGGATGACAAGCCAAACACGTGTACTTTTTCCCATTAACGAAGTAAAATCCTCGTTAAACTGTCCCTAAAACCTTGAAAACACGAAAACATCCAGGAACTTCCAAAGCAGCTGTTAAAATACCCTCTTCTCCCAACACAAGATAATTTTCACATACCGCGGGGATGACAAGCCAAACACGTGTACTATTTCCCATTAACGAAGTAAAATCCTCGTTAAACTGTCCCTAAAACCTTGAAAACATCCAGGAACTTCCAAAGCAGCTGGTAAACATTGAGGACACTCTTTTGAATGGGAACAGCAAATTACTTCCACAATCTTGAAAACATTCGAAAACATCCAAACAGGAACTTTCACTAAAGCTGGTAAACATTAACCCCTTCAAGTACCATGACGCGTTTCCAAATTCATTCTGCTTACTATTTAGTGATTTTATATAGCTTCAGAAACTTACGTGGGGGATTAAAATAGTGAAGACTGTGGCCATTAATCTTCTGACCTCCATAGACCCTTCCTAATGCCAATAAAATGGTCTAACCGTACACAAATCTCAAAGTAAAAATGTGTTGCAGTATTGAAGGCGTTAAGGGTCCTATCTTCAACAGAAACAGTAAACTATCTATAGAACCTTAAAAATACACATGAATAACACCAAGGAACCTTCACTACAGCTGTTAAACATTCAACAGGAACAAAACACATCACTAACTCTTCTCACCAGTACCTGCACCACCACCACCACCACCCAACATCCTCATCTCTTCATCCACTTCTGTATCGTGGCAATCCCCTCTGCATAACTTACGGGCTTAATTAAACCTCCCCCTCTTCCTTCCGTGTTCCTTACCCACTTTTTCCCTCTAATCTCTCTCTCTCTCTCTCTCTCTCTCTCTCTCTCTCTCTCTCTTCCTACACGATATCCCGCCTCCACCTTGTCACTTCTAAGCTTACCATTCATCTTTTTCTGCCACCCACCCACTCTCTCTCTCTCTCTCTCTCTCTCTCTCTCTCTAAGCATCCTGGCAACTTCACATCGTTGGGTGGGAGGCGGGAAGAGCTGTAGTGAAGGGGTGGAGTCACGCCGGCTGATGTGTGTGTGTGTGTGTGTGTGTGTGTGTGTGTGTGTGTGTGTGTGTGTGTGTGTGTGTGTGTGTGTGTGTGTGTGTGTGTGTGTGAGAGAGAGAGAGAGAGAGAGAGAGAGAGAGAGAGAGAGAGAGAGAGAGAGAGAGAGAGAGAGAGAGAGAGAGATTCATGTTGCCAGGGATGCTCAATTCGATGATCATTTAGTGTTTTTGTGTCTGTGACCTTGATAGAAATAGAGTTAGAAACGGTCTGAATATGTGTACGTATTGAGAGAGAGAGAGAGAGAGAGAGAGAGAGAGAGAGAGAGAGAGAGAGAGAGAGAGAGAGAGAGAGAGAGAGAGGAGAGAGAGAGAGAGAGAGAGAGAGAGAGAGAGAGAGAGAGAGAGAGATAGTAGTTATTTTAGTCATGACGTCACAGTAAAATATATATATATATATATATATATATATATATATATATATATATATATATATATATATATATATATATATATATATATATACGATACAAAATATGTATAACAGTAATGGCGTTTAACTTCAGATGAATTTAATACCACACGTTAAAAAGAAGAAAAAAAAAAGCAACAACAACAAAAACAGCAAAACAAACAGGTTAACCATGCAAAACTCCACACTACAGTATTAACTTTCCTACCACGGAAAAAAAAAGCAGCAACAACAAAAACAAGAAAACAAACAGGTAAATCATGCGAAACTCCACACCATTAACATTCCTTCCATGAAAAAGAAGAAAAACCTGAGAAAATACAACTACTGGGATAGGATTTGTTAATAATTCAGCGCCGCAATCTTACGCTATTTGAACTCACTATCATTAGAGAGAGAGAGAGAGAGAGAGAGAGAGAGAGAGAGAGAGAGAGAGAGAATAGCGTTTTACTACAAAGAAGATTAAGACGAAGTAATTGCAACATCCTCCATTTAGCTTTCGCCTTCTGATTAATGTGTGTGTGTGTGTGTGTGTGTGTGTGTGTGTGTGTGTGTGTGTGTGTGTGTGTGTGTGTGTGTGTGTGTGTGTGTGTGGTCTGCGTGCACTGTTCTGTACCTTCACGCAGAGTAACATAAAAAACAACAACAACAACTAATGGATACCACAACATCCCCTCAAATGT
>NC_059296.1:2847500-2875000 GCF_017591435.1 Portunus trituberculatus
CTGTGCGGCTGTAGGTATAAGAAGAGATTCTTTAATGTTAACTACATATTCTATTAAACTCTGTCTGACTATATAATTTTGCTCTTTAATAGTGTTGAAAGACCTGCACAGGAGACAATCCTTACCAGGTGTGGCCCTCGACAGATGGATAGGAGATCCCTTCAGGAGAGGGCTGCTTCCAATGTATTGAATTTGGAACTATGGATTAAACAGAGGCCAGGACAAACTCAAATAAGCCACTGATGGAGGGAAAAAAAAAAAAAAAAAAAAAAAAAAAAAAAAAAAAACAGGTGATTCACTTCATCTAATAAGCCACACACACATTTTTTTTTTACTCTGAATATAATACTCATATAATTCTAATACACTACATCTAATTTTGATTTCAGTAATAATTTTTTTACTGTCAATATGATATTTAAATAGCTTTTAATACAGCGTACAGGTTTCCCTCGTTTTACGATTGGGTTATGTTCCTGAAAACTAGATTGAATAACGAACGATCGAATAACGAGCTAAAGGTTCAAAAGGATCTAATTCAATGGGGGAAGTAACTTTGCCCTACCTTACATTGAAAGATAGAGAACACTTTTCCGCGCCATCAAAAGAGGTAGTGTTTCAGGCTCGTATTTCTTTTTATACAGTGGTTTCCCCTAAAGACTTGTACCCACTGGGAAGATGAGAAAAATGAGATTCAGTCAAGCTAGCAGGTGCCACTCGTACTTACAGTAGATGAAGCCTTAAAAAATCCAGAAAAAAAAAACTTGTTCCTCATCATCTGAAGAGGATAAAACATGTGGCGGTGTGTTGAGTGTGAAAGCTATCTCCTCGTCATCAGAGGATGTAGAGCTTACATCCTGGGCAGCAGGTGGAAGGCCAAACGTAAATAGTGTAGGCAACATGGGTGATACGGTAGGAACAGCAGATTCAGCAGATGGGGCAACAGGTTTGAAGAAGCTGGAGATTGTCGTCTGTCTTGCCATCTTTTTCTTGGCATCAAATATTTCTTTACTATGAAGACTTGCTCCGCATTATAGGCCAATGTTACACTTCGTGATGGATTTGGTTCCTTAATTTAATGAAGGATTGCATCAAGGTCAGTGAACACCTCACGTAGTGTTTTGATGTCGAGGCGGTATGTAGCACTGTAGCAGTGGTACAGTGGCTGAGGATGCGTGGGAGCAGACGTCGGCAACGAATATGGGTGTATTCATTAATTCTAGAAGAGCTGAATTTGGGAGCTTTGAACATTTGTTCTCAGATTTGGTCAATAATCCGGAGAGTTTTTAGTATTTCTTTAGGATAACCACAGAATAATTTAAGATGGTGGAGCCTGTCACCAACAAGACTAGGCCTACAGCAGAAGCCATGTCAGTTAGTGACACTGAGAGAATACTTTGTCTCGCCAGGTGAAGTTATCAAGTGCCAGGACAGAATGATCTACTGATACATACATTCACCGCGGAAGAAATGGGCGTACCAGTTGGTACCATATCATCACATCTATTCTTTATTTACGCTTAATGGTATACGGAGAATATTAAAACAAATACGGTTATGTTAATTTCATTATTTTGTCATATTAACTTTTACTTTGTGACGTGCCATACCGCAGTATTTAGTGAACGAAATCAGAGGCACAGGGGGCAATAAGGAAGTTTACACCCCTACCACAGTCAGCCAGGCTGACTGGCGATTACGTCATACCACGCATTTCAAAGGTAGACGATACACTCTACAGTTGCCAAATGGAAATGTAAAACGATGCCCATAACGCTTTCCATGGTCATTTTTTTTTTTAATATGCAGAATAATATTATCATGTAATTCGTAGGCTGCAGCAGTTCTTTCTAGCTGTGCACTATGGTTCAGTACAATACATGATTTCGGAGCACAGGATCACTGGGATCATAATATAACACGTTATTTTTTTTACAAAATTGATTAGAACGTTCACTAGCATGGTACTTACTCCTCGGCTGAATCGATTTGATTAATGAAAAAAATGGGTCCAAACCAATAATTGATTCTGAATCGCCATGAATCGGCGTGATATGAATTTATTCGATTTGCCTGGTATAAACGGTTACAACATAGAAACTTATGTGGCAAATCAACACGATTCATGAGTCGTGATGATTCTTCATGAATTGAATCGATTCAATTCGCTTAGTGTAAACTGACCCTAAAGATATTGGACGATATTCTTTCACGTAACCTTGAAGTGCCCTTGGGTTTTGTGCCTGGAAAATAAGGAGAGGTTTCAGCCTCAGATCTCCAGCTGCATTACCGCCCAACACCAGGGCTGAGCAGTCTTTTAATGCTTTAAGTCCTGGTGCTGCTTTCTCCTTTGCAATAAAAGTTCTTGAAGACATCTTCTTCCAGTACAGACTTGTTTCATCGTAGTTGATGACATGTTTGGGACTGTAACCACACTCCTCAATGTGTTGCTTGAGTCGAGTGTTGACTTGAATGCTGCGGCTGCAGGTTCGTCAGAAGCAGCCTCGTCAGAATTCGCTGCCTCATCACTCATTTTAATGTTGTGTAGGGCTGCTCGACTTTTAAATTGGTCAAACCAGCCCTTACTGACATTGAAAATTACTGTACAAGTACAATTATCAAACAGAGAAACAATAAAAGATAGTATGGAAACTTGTCAAAGAGATTGACACCGTATCAAGTGGCTAGATCCTGGGGCTTACAAATGAATCCTACCAAATGTGTTGTTCTCCACTTTTGTCACAAGTGTACTGATTGGTCTGGACTTGAAGATGTGGCTCATTATTACTTAGGGGATGAAATATTACCAGAAAAGGATATTTCTCAAGATTTAGGTATTTTTGTGGATAAATCACTGAAATTCCACAAACATATCTCTAGTATCACATGTAAAGCCTCTGCTGTGGCAAATAACTTGTTGAATCCACTGTTAACTGTGATGGCACATTTATGACTACCTTGTATATCTGAGATACGCCCTATGTTAGACTACAGCTCAGCGGTGTGGAACCTTGGTTATATCAAAGATATCAAGGCACTTGAATCAGTTTAGCATCAGTGGACTAAATTTGTTGATGGCCTTGAGAATTTACCCTATTATGATCGCCTTAAAACTTTGAATTTATTTTCTGTTGAAGGGAGACAATTGCGTCATGACATTATTAAGGTGTGGCAAATTGTAAATGGAAAATTTTCCTTATATTTTAATAATTTCTTCTCCCACCCAACTTCTAACACCACCAGAGGTCATCAACACAAGTTGGCCCATGTACACACCAACCTAGATATTAGGAAACATTAATTCGCAATACGTAATATTGGCCTCTGGAATTCCCTCCCTGAGTCTGTTGTTACATGTTCCAGTCTTGAGTCATTCAAATCTGCCTTATTGTCCCATCTTGGGAATCTATTTTTCTTAATATGATAAATGAGTTTAATTTAGTTTATTACTTATTGCTGCTTATGATGCACTCCCCAGCCCATCTGTATTGTTATTCAAGATGTGGAGTACTTGTATTGTAAGGGCTGGCGCATCAGCAGAGTGCAACTTCTTGCCCCCTTACCCAAGTCAGGGGGACAGGAAGCCCACCAAGTAAGAGAACCAGGTAAGTGTTAGCTTTTTGGCATTAACTTCATCCCCACTTGGTGTTGCAGGCCACTTTGAGGACATCACTCACTTGCAGTAACCAACAATAAATGTGAATTTAACCAAATTACAAGCACTGTGTAGAGACGGTCTGGGAGAGTGAGCATAACTGAAAGCCAAGCGGAAATCATTTCAATGGGTGGCTGGTGTGGCATGGGTGGTGCTATGATTGCGCAGTGTCTTTGTTTACATTCTATTTCTATTTCTCGGATGAAGATTGGACAAATGAGCATGAACAACAGATAATGAGTGAGTGGGCATAATTCCTAATGATCGCAAAATTGAAATATCGAATAATGAAGCATCAAATAGCAAGGAAAACCTGTATTCAATTTTAATTTAAATTGTGATTTTTTTACTCTCAATATTACATAAGATTTCTAATAAAGTATATTTAATTCTCATTTAAATCCTGATTTTTTTAAACTTTGATTCTAATTTATTCAAATCACTTGATCTAAATCAAACTAACCCTGACAGATACAAACCACAGATTGGTCTTTGTTAATGTGAGAGAGAAGAAACCAAGAAAGAAAGTAAAATGTGGTAAAAAAAAAACTGCAGAAGCAAGAACAACATACATAAAAACATTGAATATCAATCAAATTGCTTGTTATCATAATCTAACTTACACTATGTGCCATAAATTGTTTGCCATGAGACAACAGGTGCTAGAATGCCCTTAGAACAGAGAAAACAAAAATAATACTTATGAGGAAATTAGTAATTGATGGGCTATCTCTTCCTTCTTATACACTTTTGAAGCCATGAATGAAGAGATTTAGCCAGGTTATTGAGGGTTACTTGATTCAAATTATGCCATTTCTTCCTGATGATTGTCTGCAGCTTTGTTATGTCAGAGATATCCCTCCTCTGCATGTGCCTTTTCATGATGGACCAAAAGTTTTCAATAGGGTTCAGATTGGGGGGAATTGGGTGACCAGTCCTCCAAAAAGTCAATCTGGCAGTCCTGAAGCCATGTCAGGATGGATTTTGCCCTGTGACATAGAGCTCCATCCTGCATCAACATAGTAGTATTGCACGTTTCAAAAGACCCGGGCAAAAAAGTCACACAAAAGTTCCAAATACTAATTGTTCTGATTCATGTTTTCATTTCTTGGCATAAACACTAAATCTCCTACACCATGATAACAGAAGCAGGGCCATACCATCAATGAATCAAGGTGCTTTTCAGTCTGAAATTAAATTTTGTGTCAAGTGGGTCACTCCCTGGTCGCCAGTAAACATGCTTGCCATGGTTGCAGGACACCGTGAAGACAGCTTTGTCGCTCCATAACACTTGCTGCCATTTTGCCATATCCCACTGGAAATATTTAGTAGCAAATGCAACCCTAAGCTCTTGTTGCCTAGGGGTGGTTAGTGGTTTCTTAAGAGTGTGGCGTATGTGGAACTCAGGGTTGTCGTGCAGACAGTGGTGTACAGTCCTAACAGACACTTACCCAAACAGCTGAGGGCTTTTTTTCTTTTAATTCCCTTGCGGTGATTTGAGGACAGGCATCCATTTGACGCTTCACAACATTTACTGTGTGTGATGATGTTTTATGTCCTCACCCAGGCCTCTGTTTCTTTTCTGGAGTTGCCATCCTGTCTTCCATATGAAACTTTCATATCCACTTCTGCACACATCTCCTCATAACACCCACAATCCCGGCTATTTCTCTCACAGACCTCTTTGCCTTGTGTAAAGACACAATAACTTTGATCTGATCCTTTGTCAAGTCTTTCTTGCCTCCCATTATGAAGATAAGGTGAGCTGTGTCGGGTCGTGTCTGCTCAAATTACTGGCAGGAAGTGAGGTGATACTTTTAAGAATGTTTTGCTAATAACTGCCAAATGTAAACTGACAGTCCATAAATAGTTTTCATGGACTGCTCGTACTTTAGATGTGTTCCCAGATGCATGATAACTCCCAGAAATCACTAGGGTACCATATTACAGGAAATTCTCATAAGTCCCTCGCGGAAGTGATCTGTTGTGAAGCAACGGACAATTCATTGGCACGTAGTGTATGCTTGTTTTCTCCATCACTTTGACTTTCCCTCATACTTACACTATATTCCTTCTCGTTCATAGTTATTCTAAATCTATTAGTCTCTCAACTCATTCACACGTGCATTCCATTCTATCCACTCTAACTCATTCAAACAACCTACTTCAACTAACACTCTCATGACTCCCATAGGCACTCTCTTTTGTGCTTAGTTTGTGTCCTACAAACACTTATCCAGCCTTCCACACACATGGTGGGTCAGTTTTAGGCCCCCTTATGTTTCAGATTTATGTAAATGACATTCACAATGGAGTAAACATATATATTAACTTATTTGCTGATGATGCAAAGCTGCTAAGAGTTATAAAAACCCAGGAGGACTGTTTGCTGTTACAGGAAGATATAAACAAAAATCTATGAGTAGAGTAAGAAGTGGAAATTGGAGTTCAAGGCCAAGAAATGTCATGTAATGGAACTAGGAGAGAACAAAAGACTGGTATGGAACTATCTGATGGTAGAGGAACAAATAATGAAGACTAGAGAGGAAAAAGGTTTGGGAGTGATTGTACAGGAAAATCTGAACCCAAAAAAACACATAAGCAAGATATTTGAATTATCATATAAAATATTGACTAATATAAGAGTGGCATTTCAAATCATGGACGAAGATATGATGAAAAGAATGATCACAAACATGATATGTCCAAAGCTACAATATGCAGCTGTGGTGTGGTCTCCAAGCTCTAAAAAAGATACAAGAAGATTAGAATGGATACAGAAGATTGCTACAAAGATGGTGCCAGAACTAAAGGACCTAACATATGAAGAACGGCTGAAAGAAATGGGACTGCCAACCTTACAAGATAGAAGAGAACGAGGAGATCTAATAACAATGTACAAGATAGTCAATAACATTGAAAAGATAGATAAGGAAGACTTGGTGCCAGTGACAGGAGATAGAAGGACAAGAAGACATTTAAAGAAGATCAGGATGAGGTAGTGTGTGAAGGATATTGGAACATACAGTTTTTCATATAAAACAGTGGCGAAGTGGAATGCATTGAATAATGAATTTGTTACAGCACATAATGTGCATAACTTTAAGGAAAATTGGATAATTGGAGACAGGACACTATGAGCCCCACTCGAATCCTGTACAATAAAACTAGGTAAATACACACCCTACATAATGTAGTGGTTAACACACTCTACTCAAAACCAAGGAAGCCTGGGTTTGTATTCCAGTTACAGGGAGGCAAATGGATAGGACTCTTAATGTGTAGTCACTGTTCACCTGGCAGGAAGCATGTATGGGATGTAAATCAAGGAATTGTGGCCTTGCTATCCTAGTGTGCAGTGTGCAGAGTAGTCTCAGTCCTAACTGAAGATTGGTTAATATGAGCTCTAAGCTCTTTCCAATGAAGAATGGTTGGCTGGGTGACAAGCATATGATAATGGACCATGATAAATAATTACACACACAAATTTTCAACATTCATTTTTCTTTGAAAAAGAGATGGAGCTTTCCTTATCTGAAAATGTGGTTACGAATATTGATGCAATTCTTGTTTATCTTTAAATGTGGATAATACTTTGGAAAGTAGAAAACCCATTACCAAAGACAGTCAAATAGTTTTTATACTTCTTGCAAGAGCATGGAAAGAAACAGACAGTAAGGACCTGTTTATCAGAAAGCATTTCCAACTCAAAACCAAGTCAGTCAAACAGATGTTGGGATGGATCCTACCATCATTCCACACATGAGAGCCATGACCCATATTCTACTGCCAATCTGGAAATTTTTGACTGTCTTAAAATCAGAATACACATGTTAAGTTGCTAACTGTGGTCATCCCATAAAGTGAGTGAAATTTAAGATTAGGAATAAGTTCAAAGTTTGATTAGAATCAAGCTAAAAGAAGTAAACAAGACTATTAGGAGAGATTAAAGACCCTATGGCAATACTCTCTCCAGAGAAGGAAATGCTATATATTACTATGTTCATTGAAAATATTTGAGGACAAGGTACAAAATCCAACATCAGAGTGAGGGGTAGAGATACAAAGGTATCCCAATTTAACAAGACCAGTGTAAAGAGATGCTTAAACAGTGTCTCTCAAAGACCCATTCAGGCTACATACTTCACATAAAAGGGAGTTGAGCCAGTATCATTATATAAAAGTACCTATCTCATGGCACAAGAAAAGAGAGAGAGAGAGAGAGAGAGAGAGAGAGAGAGAGAGAGAGAGAGAGAGAGAGAGAGAGAGAGAGAGAGAGAGAGAGAGAGAGAGAGAGAGAGAGAGAGAGAGAGAGAGAGAGAGAGAGAGAGAGAGAGAGAGAGAGATGGTCCTTCTGTACCTGATTTATTGTAAAATTTATAAGTGTAAGATAATGTTTAAATAAAAAAAAAAAAAAAAGAGAGAGAGAGAGAGAGAGAGAGAGAGAGAGAGAGAGAGAGAGAGAGAGAGAGAGAGAGAGAGAGAGAGAGAGAGAGAGAGAGAGAGAGAGAGAGAGAGAGAGTGTGTGTGTGTGTGTGTGTGTGTACTTGAGACACCTATAACACAGTGGTGTATATCTTTATCTCCACAAATTTTTCATTCCCAAAATATTGGTTTTTATTAAATCTATTGTTTTCTCCACATACCTAGGTTACCTTACTCCATGATGGTCTGCAGCCAGAGTACACCAGAAAGTGGGTGAAGAATGGGATGAAGGAGGGATAGAGGAGGGTATTTCATTAGCACATACATGAAACAAAGTCTTGGCAAAAAAAAAAAAAAATAAATAAATAAATAAAAAAAAAAAAAAAAAAAATAAAATAAATAAATAATATATATATATATATATATATATATATATATATATATATATATATATATATATATATATATATATATATATATACAGGCAACCCCACTTAACGAAGGTTCACAACGAAATTTCGCTACAACGAAGGTTTAATTTTACTACCATCTGCTCGTTTAACGAACACTAAACTCGCTTTAATGAAGTTTTATCCAGGTAACTTTTTCCAAGTTTGAAAGCCCCATCGTATCACAAGCCATCAAGCTTTTGAATACACCAGCACCTCTTGTGGACAACACGCACCACTCACTCCCCTGTTCAAAACAATAACAGCGTCAGCAGCAGCTTGTCTTCCCTCACTCAACTTACCACCTGCAATGTTGCCTAGTGTTGCTAAGAAGACCAGGAAGTCTCTTACTCTCGAAGTGAACCTGGATATTATTCACAGACACGGGAGAGGTGAGAAAACTAATAGCATTGCTCGCCACCATCTTGACTCCGTCTACTGTCTCTACTATTTTCAAGTCAGCAGACTATTAAGAAGGCTGGTGAGACCATATCTTCCTTGCAAGCTAAAAGAACCACCTGAACTCGTGACTCTACAATGGATAAAATGGAAAGCCTTGTGGAAATGTGGTACATAAGTTTTGTATGTGATACAATAATGTGGCCTTTGTTTACATTCTACAGGTTGCCGGTTAGTGTCTTTCTCGTTTCACTCTCCCTCCCTTCATAAATCTAAGATCATCAACATTATAAAGTTACGTACATACATACATTAGTGTACATTATAATGACTTAAATTAAACTGCCTAAATGTTTAACTTCATAAATTTTACTTTCATTAAAGCTTTCACTGTACTATGATGCACTCTCGCTTTGTTTACTCTCAATGGAAGTTCAAGTCAGGTGTTAAACTTGTCATAATTGGTTCGCTTAATGAAGTTTTGCTTAACGAAGGGTCTTTAGGAACGTAACCCCTTCATTAAGCGAGGGTTGCCTGTGTATATATATATATATATATATATATATATATATATATATATATATATATATATATATATATATATATATATATATATATATATATATATATATATATATATATATATATGTATATATTATATATTGCTCAGTTTAGTGGCTGTCAACATAATTACTTCATGATAAAAAAATTCACAGAAATAACAAAGCTTAGCCACCTCCAGTTCTTCCCACAGAGGACTCTAGTGGTGAGGAAGTATTACAGGACCAATAGGCCAGGTTAGGTTTAATTAATCTGAATTTTTCAGGGTTGCACATAAAGACAAACCTACATTTTTCAAGGAGATTTTTTAATATTTCAAATAAATATCTGATTGTTTGTGACATTGATTTACATGTGTGGGCAAGTTATCAAAAAAAGTAAATTTCCAGTCTCAACCAACAGTCACCCCCTTGATTCTCCCTGATCTACTGGAACCACCTTTAGGTAAACAAAGCTAACTTAACATTTTGCAACTTTGCTTTGCCCACTCTGGATTCATCATTAGGTAAATTTACCATTAATTTTCGATACAGTAAAATGGGGCTAGATATACCCCAATCAGTTAGATGTAGACCAGGGGTGGATCTATGATTCTAGGCAATCCGGGGTTTAACCTCGAGGGTGCAAACGCTGATTTCTTTCCCCCCCCTTTTTTTTATTATTTATTTATTTTTTTTTGCTGCCACGCACACTGAAACTACAATTTTTCTTTACTTCAAATTACCATCAATTCAAAGCGGACAAACGACATGGAGAAGACTTCAGAATTCAGTGTAATGTGCAGTGTACATTACATTATGCTATCCTTTGTATTTAATCTTCTGCAAAGGTATTTCTTCTATGAAGGTTCCCTCTGTCTAGAAATTTGCTAACATTATGCCTCTTTTTGAAGGGGGCTCACATTCCAGTTCTTCAAACTAAAGGCCTATAAGTCTAACCTCTGTCTGTTCTAAAACTCTTGAAAGGCTCATTACCTCTAAATTTTATGGTTACCTGGATAGTAATAACCTGCTCTCTGTATCTCAATGTGGTTTTCATTCTGGATTTTGTTTCTGATCAACTTCTTATCTATGATTATGTTAGTTTTCATCTTGACCAAGGCTTGGATGTGGATATTCTACTTTTTGACTACAGTAAGGGCTTTGATGTGAACCACCAAGTCTTATTATCAAAATAATTTCAAATTGGTATCAGAAATCTGTGATTTTCTTACTAGTTGGAAAATGAAAGTTGTTCATCACTCCTCTAGTCATGTATCTGATGTTCCTAGTGGTGTTCCTCAGGGCTCAGTCCTTGGTCCCCTATTGTTTTTATCTATATTAACCATCTTAATTGCAAATCAGTTTTGTTTGCTGATGATCTCAAACTACATATATCTTGCCATTCTGTCAAAGAAATCAAATGCTTGTGATACTATTATGTCTTTACAAAAAAATGTCTCGTTGCTATACCAAAGAAGTCTATATTGGGGTCTTTCCTTTTCCAACAACAAATGTGCTTGTGTACATTTCTCAAGACACATTCCAGCTTCTCACCATGTCTATTTCCTAGGATATCATCTCATTCCTCACAAAGATTCTGTTCAAGACCTTGGCATTCTAGTCGACTCAACACTGAAATTCCACCTTCAAATCCGTGAAAGTTGCTGCAAAACTAATGGTGTTGCCAGCAACATTCTTAGAGGCATCTTACGCAGATCACCTTCTTTCATGTATCAGATTTTTGTCACACATGTTTGGCTAATTATCGACTTTGGTAGTGTTGTTTGGAATACTGGCTTCCTAGGTGTTGTAAGCATGCTGGAATCTGTTCAGAGGAGGTGGACTAAAAAGGTTGAGGGTTTTGGTGACCTACCATACTCAGAAAGATTATCTTGACTGAAATTGTTTTCTATTAAGGTTAGATTGCTGAGAGCTGATTTGATTCAAGTGTGGAAGATTTTGAGTGGTTTGAGTCCCGAATTAAATGGTCTATTTTCTAGAGCCACTTTGAGTAGAACAAGGGTCCACAGTTTGAAGATCTTAGTGCCTCATCACTCCACTGATGTTAGAAGTCCTATCTTCTCATTACGGGTAATAGCATCTGGAATTCTCTACCTGAAATAGTTGTGTCAGCTCAATCTCTCCAGTCCTTCAAACATTTGCTTGAACAATTCCAGGGTCATCGTCTTTATAACTATTGTTAGCTAGGTCTTTATGTGAGTTATGTTCTGCATCTAAAACTAGCCAACCGTCCTGCAGTCCTCTAGCGGAAGCTACACTAGTAGTTTTGGTTGGAAGATGCAGAAGTGACTGATGAGAGATCAAGATCCTCATCTTGGTAAGAAATTCAGTACTCTTTTCCTCAAATCCCAGATCAGAACCGGGGCTCTCGGTAAAAAATTAGGGGCTTGAGCCCAAGTAGCCGCCTCCGAGATCCGCCTATGTAGACCCTGAGAAGGGAGATAAAGTACAAAATAGGACCTCCCCCTTTTCCTCCATCCCACCCTCCCACCTGCTCCAGTAAGCTTGGGGGACTGTGGGGAATCGGGGGTTTTAGGGGGGGAGCCAAAAGAGGCGAAATATGGTGATCCGAGAAAAATTGAATAACAAAAACAACTGTTTTTTAAGGGAAAAATTTGGAAAAATTCATAGATAATTTTTGCTGAAATTATCCTAACCTAACATAATAACCTGCTTGGCGGGGGGGCTGCACCCCCGGACCTCCCTGTACTATCCTATCCTAACCTAACTTGTATACCTTCATACATGACTGATCATTGTGGACTTAGATTCTGCAGGTGCCAGAATATTAATTTAATTACTATGGCCTTACAAAAGCCGTCCCCACATTAAAAACATCACAGACATGTTGTATAGTATGTAATCTATCACCTTGCATGGTTGTTTCAATGATTAGAAAGGTGTCATTCTTTACTTTTTCCAACAGGTGCATTTAAATAAACAAATTTACCGATCAACCATATCAAACTTAATCTTTGACCAACTACATCAGAGAATCGATGGAAGATGTGGCAGAGTTGGCTCTCCGGTTATATGGTACAAGACAAGATGGAATTCTCTAAATAGAGTTCCAGCTAGTTTTATATTTTTAAAATACTTACTGTTATTTCTGGAGGTTACGTCAGCATTCACTGTGTTCGTTCTTCATGTCTTCAATTTGAATAAATAAAATTACAAGATCACAACAAAAGAGACTGTGTGTGTCGAGCAACAAACAAGTCCAAAGGACAAACACTGTGTGGCGGGTACCACCCACCGTCCACAGTGCCGCGCGTCACCGATGTAAACAGTCTGACAGATCACAGTTGTCTTTTAACAGGCTCAAAATGTTCGTTTTTTTTTTTTTTTTTTTTTTTTGCCATGGGTATTAGGCCATTTTTGTTATTTTTTTGTTTTTAACTTTTTGAAATTTTCATATATACTATTTTATTTACTTAATGTAGTTTTTTTTATATATATATTTTATTTATATATATTTTTACTTATTATTTTAAACAACAACAGCAACAAAAAAAAAAAAAAATAATAATAACACACTCACTCAGAATTCCATACACGCTTCATTCACACAGGGATCCTACTCCTAACTCAAAACTATTGTCCTTTGTCAGGGTATGGGAAAGGGAGGGATAAATCACAAGCAAACATGGTGGCTACGTAGCATCACTACGTATTGCTTATATACATGAAAGGGAAAACATTCACATCAGATCACGCAAAACTGGAATCATACATACTTTCATTCTTTTATTTACATACTTATATTTCATCTATTTACAAAGTGAAGAGTAAAAGCATAATATATACACACGGTTTTCTCATATCGAATGTATATCTATAAAGGCGGTTCACACGTGCCAATTTGCGATTTTTTTTTTTGTACGTAAGTAGGGTTTGCGACTCGTAATCGGCGCCTAGTGACTATAGAAAACAGTCGCAAACCTTCAAGATGACACAGTGGACCCTGACACTGAGTACACTCTGAGCTATGTTAAGAGTAGCATAAGGACTTTGTACATAGTAGTATGATCAGTTGGAGCTTTGTTGTAATAGAGGCAGTGGCACCAGTCTTCACTATGCATGTACGTGTTTCCCAGAGCTGTGCTTACTCCTATGGGAGACACACTGTGTCACACGACATGGTAGCAATGAGGCTCAGATAAGGCTATAAATACTTTTGGGAAATCAGTGCCTCCTGGTGTATGCTGTGTGGTGTGTGCTGCACAAGGGGAAACACTCTGCGTCATTGTCACAGAATGTCCTCTCATTTCCAAGTTTAGGCCGCAAGGTCAACATGACTTGTATACCCTAATTGACGATCTGAAGGAATATCCTACGTTTTCTCCCAGGCTGTAGGATATTTATGCAGTAAGGTGTACAATATCTGTATTTATTTATTTACTTATATTCCTGTAATGTATACTATATATTTTTGTATTTTTTGATACTCTACCCTTATGTCTTTGCCCAGGGGGTGGGTGGCAAGGTCCATCCTCCTCCTTTGTTATATTTGATTATAAATGCAACAATAAATGTAGCAATCAATCAATCAGCAGTCGCAAATCAAAACCAACATGCTAGTCGATTTGCGACTTTATTTACATCGTGACGTCACGGAGTAAGTTTTGAAAATGTAGTCTCTAGAGATAGAGAAGATGTTAAAGTTGATGAAGGAAAAAGACTACATCTGGGACCCCAGAAATGAATTATACAGTAAAAATAGCTTGCGCAAATCGTCTTTAGATAAAATAGATGCCACTCTACAAGAACTGTTTCCCTCAATGCAGGGTGTTGTTGGAGGTGAGGATTGAAGACTTGTCAGGATTTAATTTAATCGCACTTGTGCATAATCTTAAGATTAAAAATTTTCTTATGAGAAATGTAGGCTAATTTCTACTTAACCAGGGACGAATCCACAAGCATTTTTTTCTGTTGACTCTTCCGGTACGCCAAAAGAAGAGCAATCACAGCTTCAGCATCGTCACTGGAAGAAGATATCTAGGCGGGTAGCTGTTTGTTTACACTCACTTTCCCCAAGGCGCCAACTATAGTCGATACCTTCCAGTCGCTACGTGTGACACTTTCCGACTAGAAGGGACGAGTCGGAAACTCTACGTACGTAAAATAAACAGTCACATTGGCACGTGTGAACCCGCCTTAAAACAAGGCCCGTACAGTACTCTGTCGCAATCAAAATAAAACTGCAGAAAAAAAAAACATTGTTCCACCAATTCATTCCTAGCTATTCGCTTATCATTTTGATTCTTATTGTTGTTGTTGCTGGTGGTGGTGATGGTTTTTGGACGAGTCGAGCGTGAACAAACTCGAGCGTGCCAAGTCGAGGGCACTGGAAACAGGTCGAGCAGGGTCTTGAGAGACCCTGAGGTCGAGCGTCAAAACAATGGTACGATTTAAGGAATTTTCCCTAGACAGAACAGAGCTGACATTCGGGGAAAAAATTCTTTAGACAACATAGTCGAAGCTGATGTTTCGTAAATCATAGAATTGTTGTGTCATGCTTCTGAATCCACTAAAGTAGAGCATATAATAAAGCTGCACTATGATAAAGTAGGACATCAAATAAAGCTGTATTCATCCTCTATAGAATATATGTGAAAATCGGAATAGAATGGAGAAAAGGATTCAAATGGAAAATCAAGTCTGAGGATTACAGAAAACATGAACACGTTATGTTAAATGGTTTACCCCAAGGAGGTTGAATAAGGAAGGCGGCATGACGCCACAAAAGTGAAGCCGATGCACTATTGTTCCGCTGTCACCCCTGCGCCTCCCAGTTACACCCAAAAAAAATGACCAGCCAGACAGCCACCCATTGAAAATACAGAGGAATTAGCGCCTGAGTTACGCTCCTTATTTTCCATCTTATGTCCATGCTTCGAGGCCACCTACTATATATGTGACCTTTTAAAAGACTCTCAATAGGGCATACCCCCTACCCATACATTGCCACGAAGATTTAGACCAGTGTTATTCACTAATTTTTGCAAGGGAGCCACTTGGGTTAAACACATTCATTGAGAGAGCCGCAGCTAGTGCAAGCTAGCATAACTCAACTAAATTAAGTAGTACTGGCTGCTAGTGCAATATAGTAAATAAGATAAATTAGACATGGTAATATTAGCCTATATATCTTGTCATTAAGAGCAAAATAAAGACCAAACTTACTTAATGCTGTGATGAGTGGAAGTCTACTTTTTTGTTTCTATTCATTTATTTATTTATTTTTCGAGAGCCGTAAATTGAGTCATCGCGAGCCGCGTAATGAACACCACTGGTTTAGACGGTAAATCATGCACAAAAATGAGATAATACAGTATTTTTTCAGCTTTGGTGGACTTGGGTGAGAGGTGCATAGGGAGCTGTCTTTGGGGCAAACGTATAGCTGGAACAGATCCTGTACACATATAAATATATATAACTTGAAAAATATCAATTTGCGAAGGAAATGACATAGCTTATCATGTAATCAATCAGGGGCTATCAATCTGGGTAATTTTTTTTGGGGAAAAAGATTGATTGCGCTGACGCTCAAGTTGGTATGCCGCTCCAGATGGTGTGCACTCGACTTGTCATGCTGGGTACCTTGGTGATCATAGGGGTACAAGGAGACTGAATAAGCCACTGACTCTAACATCATTGTTTGGGTGTAATATTGATTAACCTACTTGATCATTCGTCAATAACCAAAGCCAAACTTATTGTCCTATTGGCTTGTTGTATTTAGGAAAGATATGAAACAAAAGTTTAAATGCAGTATATATTAATTCATTGATACATTTTTTTTTTTTTTTGGTTTTATGTGCATGTCTCACAATTCTAAGACACGCTTTGCTATCTTACATTGAGAATAAAACTATATTCCAGTGAGTAGTCATTGTCTGGCCCGTGTCCTTAGAAGATCGAGAGCGGAAACATGACACCTTGTGTTCGGCAGAAGGTCTGGTAGGAGCGAACTACTTCAAAGGGACGAGAATAAATGCGGCAGCTCTGCATAAAGGGTTTGGGGCTCACCACAGGCATGCAGGGCCTCATCTGGAAGAACAGAAAGTCACACAGCACGCTTTCCTTCACTGGAACATGCATGGGGTCGACTGGAGTGATGGATGGTGTGGGACAGTTAGGGTTCTCCTGCCAAGAGTTCACTAGATCGTGCAGGCTAGAGGCGTTTCTGCCATTGCTCATCATTCTGTCGTTGGCTCGCTCATGGTCATACAGTCCCAAGAGACCCCTGGTGTGGTTAAAGACCCACGTAGATGCGTTCACCATCACCACACGCTGCTCCTTCATCAACTGAACACCCAGCATTGGGGAGACGACTGTCACACGGTGTGGATTGACTTCTATTACTAAATCACCAACAGTCTGCCTCCCGTGCACCTGTTGACCATTGACATCCACTTCCATGTTAGGCTTGATGATGGCCTTGGTGGATCCAGCCTGCAGAATGACCTCTGGTCCCTGTGAGGGCTGAGGGTGGGACATGTAGATGGATACCACATCAGGCACGGAAGCAAGTAGCACCTTACAGGATGAGCGAGGCATGCGGAGGAGAACACCGTCAAATGTAAGAATCTCAGTGTCTCCCACCACCAGGGCAGATTGGTTTAAGGACAGTGGCAATGCGGACAGGTTCCTAGGCACCCAACGATTATAGGTCTCCAAAATCTTCCTCACTGAGATTGGATTAAAGGCCTCAGCTGACAGGAGCATCTTCTCCGTGAGAGTAAGAGGGGACTGCATCTGCATCGTCATGTTCACAACTTGAGAGAGGGAGTAGATAGGACGGTACAGTGGAATTTGAATCCCGACGTGGTTTACACCAGGTTCTGGGGCGATGATGATAACGCTCTGCATCAATTGGCTCTCCAACCATTCCAACGTCTGCCTCAGTGTGTTATCCTGTCACAAAAAGCAAAGAGTAAGCTCATGCAAACCACAAAACCTTACTGAAAAGTGATATAGAAAAGGCTACTAATAAAGTATTCATATGGAGAGAGTAATGTGATGTTTCTTACCTGACTTAAGTCAGCAATCTTCCGAATAACCCTGCTGAGTGTCGGCGAGGCCAACACTTTGTGCTTCGTCATGAGCAGGTCATGGCGGAGGGTGTATATGACCTTAGCAACAACGTCTACAGTAACCTGGTACTGTTGTGGGTACGTCTCCTTGATGGGCTGGATTATCTCAGTCTGAAGTAAGCGGTAGATGGCAGATCTTTCCACCTCCTCTATCAAGCGACGCACTATTTCAGGCTCCTCACCGGTCTGCATCCACTGATCCACCTGTTTCACAGCTGGCAAAGTCAAATCATTGCATGAAACATTGATTGTCTGGAATGCATAATGATAGATAGACACTCGATAGATAGATACATAAAGAGATAGATAAAGTGACTGATTCTTTCACTCATCATGCAACTGATTGATTGACAAATGTAATGAATTGATTGATAGATGGATTAAGTGAGGAAGTCTGACCTCAAAGATCAACCATTCCACTTAGCCACACACACACACACACACACACACACACACACACACACACACACACACACACACACACACACACACACACACACACACTGACTGTACCTTCACTGATCTTGTTGATAGCAGGTTTGAAGTGTTGTTTTAGTTGCTCTACTATAGAGACTGCCCACTCCCTTTGCAATTGTGCCATGCTTTGCAATGACTGGAAAATGGACTTTTTGATGAAGGTGGCTGTTGGCCCGTGTAGAATTTCCACCAAAGCGTTCCACTCGTACAAAATGTCATTGTAGATCAAGTCTCTATAAATCTCCACAATCTCTTGCTTAATCTCCTGCATCAACTGACGGATTTTAGGAGTCGGGAATGGGACGCCTGCCTGACTAGCCTGTCGCTCTATCTCGGCGTACACGCGATCCGTCCACGACAAAACCTCCTCCGTAATTCGGTACACGTCATTCAACACCAAATCCTGCAAAGAAAAAGATTCTAGTGAGATTATGAATAGCCATAATAATGGATCGCTTCAGAAAAGAGAGAGAGAGAGAGAGAGAGAGAGAGAGAGAGAGAGAGAGAGAGAGAGAGAAGAGAGAGAGAGAGAGAGAGAGAGAGAGAGAGAGAGAGAGAGAGAGAGAGAGAGAGAGAGAGAGAGAGAGAGAGAAGCAACATGCCTTACCTTCAATGCTGCCATTTCGTTCTCTCTGTACTCATAGTCGATCTTAATGTGACGTGGAGTTGCAAGATGAATATCGACGAGGGAGATGTATTTATCCCAGGTTTGGGATCTGTCGCTCTCGGAAAGGCTTATTTGAGCTTTGTAAGGCAACTGAAGGCCAAGAGCAGCTTTGTAGATGTTTTCGAATTCTGCTTCTTCATGACCACTTCGAGGAACACAGGTTTGCACACAGTCGAATTGACAGCGAAGTCCCCGAGAAGTGAGGTACGTGCATTAGCTAGCAGCGCGAAGCCATCACAGTGAGGCCCGTAGCGTGGTTCTATTACGCCGGACACGTCCATCGTGGGACGACCCTCACTTGCCAGGTGGAAGGTCACAGCTGCGTAATTCTTCGAAATACGGTCATACTTGGCATAGACCTTGAGTGATTCTGGTGAAGAGGGAGTCTCGTGGAAGGTGAAATTAAAGGCCGCGGTGTGAGCTGCCCAGGAGACCTCCATCATCACTCTAGGCTTCACCTGCAGCACCTGCAAAAGGGAACACATTACAGACACTGCACCGTGGTGAAATGACTGTCATTATCGCCAATAGTTTGGTCTCACTCACCCTAGAAGAAAGATTAGCCTCGATGGCGATGGTATTGTTTGCTCGCAGGACGGAGGTTAAGGAACCAGTGATTTTGTCAGCTGCATCAGGGAAGACATCCAACTCGAAAGATCCTTGTTGACCACTACCGCTCCTTGTATACTCTATCACTGCTGTCATGTCCCTTGACAACATCGGATGGCTCATTTTGCCCTGCAGTTTGGAGTTGCCTCCCACAAGCTGTCGATGTACTCGCCAGACACTTCATACTTGGCCTCGCTCTCAGTTCTGTTCGGATAGAACTTGATGCCCACCTTAGAAGGAGAGTAGGTGGCCTCGGCTTCCACGGTGCGGGACGGCTGTTCAATTATTAAGGAGTGGATGCCAGTGGAAGAATTTGTGTAGCGATAACTGTAGGCGTTTCTCTTCCGATAGGCAGAGGTGACCAATGGTGAGCTTCCTCGCAAACCAACAATGGTGCTCACTGATTTCAGTACGTTGTGGATGGCTGTGAGATCGATAGCATTCTTTAAGTGTTTAACTCCACCCTCTGGATAGGTCTCCAGCTGCCACAGGAATAGCGTCTCAGGACCGCTGACTTCGCTTTGAAGCTTTGTGACGTAAGAATAGTCCTTGTTCTCCAATGAGAAGATAATCTTCAATGGGGGTTGCATACTCGGCGTCGAGGCTTCCATCTGGAATTAAAAAGTGATTTGATGTTCTTTCATTGGTAGAACATTAAAAAAGAATTAAAGTAACTAAACTGTTTGTCTGTGACTTAATACCAAGGTCTTTAAACAACAAGTTAGAGAGAGAGAGAGAGAGAGAGAGAGAGAGAGAGAGAGAGAGAGAGAGAGAGAGAGAGAGAGAGAGAGAGAGAGAATCTCTGAAGAGCTCACCATGAGATAAATGATGTGCTGCTCGGGTGAGATGTGGTGCTTGACATGCAGTACAAACTGTGACTGCTTATTTTGCGGAGCAATGAATGTGATTCTGGTCTGGACCTCGAAGCAGAGTGGGCCGTCGAGGAGCTGCCACTGGACACTTGATGTCAGGTGGTAGTTATTGTCGTGAACACTCTTGAAAGTGAGGTCAACATTGGCGGTGTTGCTCCCCTGTTTCTGAACACCGACCTCAAGCATCCATTTCTTCTGCTCGGGTGTCTGTACCTCCATGTGTATGCTGTTTCTCTCTCCGTACCGCTGCAGCAGGAATGGCACCACTACTTTCATGTTAGAGTGGTAAGCTTGATTCAAAAGCATGAGTTTTGTGCTGAAAGTTTCAATAGAATACCACATTAGTTATATGATTTGTATCCCAATGTATCAAATGAAGAAATTATTTATTTGTTTTTCAAGTCAATATCAGTGACAAATAAAGTGTTTCAACAAGAGAACATTACTCACTGTAGAGTTGCTTCAGCGGGCCTTCCGCTCTCAGGCACGATGACGACATCCAGGGCAATCTTTTGTGATGCTTCCTTGTCGGCATTCCAGAGCACCATCATCTGGCCCTGTTTTTGGGTCCAGTTGATATCCAGGAAAGCCTTGATCCTACGTGGGGAAGGAGACTTCGGCAGCAGGAGGGTGTTTGTGGTGATGTGAATAATATTTTCGGTGATGGAGATCTCAGTGGTTCCGTCAAACAAAATGGGTACATTTAGCTCGGCCTCTAGCGAGGAGCCTTGAGGGGATGGGGTCTTAAGGTTGCACTTTAGAGCCAAGAGCACTTCTTCTTCCTTCTTTATCTCCAGGAGCACAATTTGCTTGCCTTCTTCGTATTCAAAGGAAGAGACGAACTGATAGAAGTTGTTGATCTTAATGTTGGCTCCTACTTTGGTAAGTGTTGGTGAATTGATATAGGTGACAGGTCCGTGCAGCTGCACCAGTGTTTGTTGTCCATGCATGATAATTGCCTCGGCATCGTAGTCCTGTCCCTGTTGTACAAAGCTGGCAGCCACTTTGATTGGCGCCATGTACTCTGGCATCTGGACCTGTCGATGGATAGATACAATCAGATAATGTTGTAAAAGTAAACACCATCCAATCATTTGCCACAGCAAGTTTCTTTGACGAAATATACCATCTCTATCTTATGGAGATGAACACAAGACACACCCAGAAAAGGAACATGATCTCCTGTGAATCCTTCTCAGCGGCGATCTCAAGCAGCTTCACGTTGTCCGTTGGACGTGTCAGTTGCAGACTGATCGCTCTCCTTCTCTCCTGGTACGCAATCCTCTGTTGCATCTTGTATTCTGTTTGTCCAATCTTGGCTGAAAAACAGTTATTACTACTATTAGATATAATAACTTATTTTTAATGTTCATTCATTGTGCTGAATATGAACTCTAAGGAATAGTTGTTATAAGTGTATGTATGTATGTAAATAGACTGACACTGCTCTGCATTAAATGTAACATTTGATTCTCTCAAAATTTATTCTTATACCTTTCACCTCAATATTGGTACTAATATTTGTATTGAGCCAAGGAACTCTGATGCAAGTGTAAAGATGATAAGATTGTCCAAAAGAACCTAAGGCACACTGTGATTCAGTTTTGTCCTCAGCAAAAGTAAAAAATTATAAA
Source organism: Portunus trituberculatus (assembly GCF_017591435.1). Classification (NCBI taxonomy): domain Eukaryota; kingdom Metazoa; phylum Arthropoda; class Malacostraca; order Decapoda; family Portunidae; genus Portunus; species Portunus trituberculatus. Next base: position 2,869,350 of record NC_059296.1, read on the forward strand.
CTATTGGAAAATCCTCTACAATACATTATTTGGTCTACTAACCGTCAACAGTGAGTTGTTCTATGAAATTCACTGCAGGTGTTCCTTGAAGGCGGAGGTCAGCTTTGATGTCAATCATCATCTCCCTATCGTGGAACAGTTGGAGACTTGACTGACTTGATTCTCCTGAGTTGCGGAAGAAGGATCTCATCATCCAACCGTTGATACCAGCTGTGAGTTCAAAGTGTTGCAGCCACAGTGGGATGGGCACATCATTGTAGTACTTGAAGAATACAACGGCTAGAAAAGATGCTTTTGTTAAAATATCTAAAAGAAAAAGATTACTTGGTTGATTTGATAAGACAACATTTTTTCATTACAGTGGTAGAATGTATGCTTTTCTTACCATCAAAACTGAAGGGAAAGTATTGACTTAGGATGTTTTTGGTCTCGCCCTTAATTTCCATCAGCATATTAGGCAACATGTGCTCCAGTTTTAGCATTCCAGTGAAGATTTTGGACTGCTCAGAAATGCTACCGGAGGGACTACAATATATATCCATGTCGTATCTGATGCCATTCTGAATAGGCGTTATCTTTGTCTCTACTATGAATCCTTGTAAAATTCCATGCCACTTGTCGTGAGGGACACTTCAGTTTCGAAGGTCTTCAGCTCGGGCCTGTTAACGAGGCCAATCTTGATCTTGCCATGGGTAAGGGATGACATGAGCTTGACCTCAGCAAGATAAGATTCACCGTGTTTCTTAAGGTTAACCTCCACATTGGACTCTTTGGGTGAAGACGAGCCCACTGCAGAGACTTTGGCTGCATACTTTTTGTCTTGCGTGTCTGTGTGTGCATTGACGGCTATCTTGTATCCAGTGATGGTGGATTCTGTTTTGTTGAGTGACAGTATGACCAGAGCTGGGGATCCCAGTGGTAGTGCGTTAGCTCGGAAGATGTCCGGTACGTTGACGTCATAGCACATCTTGATACCGAACACTGACTCGAGTGCAGTGAAGCATGAATTATGGCGGATTCTGATGTCCTGCATGGAAGGTGGCAAAATCTTGATTTCCGGCTGGTTTCTTGTTTGTTTCTTGAGGTAAGTCTCGCTTTGAACGCGAATTATTTCCATCTTCTTGGGAAGGTCCACCTCAATCTGTACCTCTTGGCTACTCTGGCCGCCTACCTTGATGGCGACACCATTGTTGCTCGAGACAGTGGTGTTCATCTTGAGCCCACTCTTGGAAATGTAGGCATCATAGCCAATGAAACCATGTGTCTCCACAGAGAATGATGGTAGGATCTTGAATAAACTACCGCTGCTTCCTTGGCCAGAGAAAAGTCCATTTAGATTGGTTTGCATCTTGATTCCAGCTACAGCCACGGTCTCCAATTTCATCTTCAGCGGTGTGCCCTGAATAGTTGGTAGGGAGTAATCCACTCCCAGCTGAGCTGCCTTCACCATGTCTAGATCCATGTTTTTCAAACTACTGAGCATTCGTTTCAGGTACCGGACAGAGGCTTCCACTAAGTGCTGAATGTTGATGTCCTGCAGATTATCAGACAGAGAGGCATAGTTGATCTCTTGACCCAAAAAGCGTGCAAAGAAGTCTGCCTGGAACTTTCCATAGTGAGGCCCATAGAGCTTGCTGATGATACTCTCTAGAGCTGCATAGTCTACTGACCTCCTCTCTCTGATAGCGACCTCTAGCTCTTGTTTAATTGTACTCCAATTTTTTTGGATAAAGGAGACTAGATCATTGAACATCTTGCTGTAACTGGACGTCTTGAGGTAGCTTGCAGGTCCCAAAAGCTGAGCAAGGATTGGTTCCAGACCCTCAAGACGAGCTCCAATCTCTCCTAAGTTCATGGGAATACCGGTTCCATCAAGAGCTGCAGTCAAGTTAACGCCCAGGGAACGAGGGATCATGGAGCCAGGTGCGTAGATCAGGTTGGACTCCACCTCAGCACCGACACCGAGGGATTCGGAGAAGTAAGACAGGTCCAGGTTTTGTGAATACTTTCTGATGTCAGCCTCAAAATCTTGGGGTAGGACGATATTTGTCATCATGTAGCGAAGACTCTGTTTTTCTGGAGCATCCGACTTTTGCAAGTTTATAAGGTGACTCAAGATGAACCCACGAACTAGAAAAAAAAATTGTTACTATTGGTTCAGATAGTCACTTAACACTCAATAAATCATTTAAAAAAAGACAAGAGAGAAAACGAAAAAAAAAAATATTACCTTGGGTGTTTTCCTCGTAGGAGATCTTGGTGACAATTTCCTGCAGGTCCTCATAGTTGGCGCAGCGAACTGCCGCTAGATAAGCTGCAATGCGAACCTCTGTGTTCTCCTCTGGACGGAGGGCATAGTGAACAAGCTTCTGTGTCACCTGTTGGCAAAGATTGAAAGACAAGGTATCATAGTCAGGATCATTGATATTTGTTTGGCCTTTTCCATGTTAACATCAGTCACATGAAGCAAAAAAGCACTTACCGGACGTTGACACTTGGTCAGCCTGAAGGCTTGTGCAGCGGCTACACGCGTGCTGACTTTTTTATTTTCGTTCTCCATATAGAGAATGACTTTCTCGGCCACCTCTGGTGTCATGACACCCATGTTGCCAAGGCTCTTGAGGGCGGACAGAGCCTGCTTCTGGGTGTCCTCGCTGCTAGAAGAAAGATCTTCTTCAATCTTCTGTTTGAGAGCCTGTGCCAGGTTTCTCACAGGAGTTTCATTATAGCAGTGTGGTTTGTGGCGACAGTATGTGTTCACCATGGAAGCGGCTGCCAGCTTCGCAGAGCCCAGGTCAGCACTGGACTTAAAAAGAGGCTCTAGTGCTCGAATGGCTTTCATATCAGGGCGAGGCACGAGGTAGAAAGCGGTAGAATAAAGGGCAGCAAGAGTTCCGGTGGTTCTTCCTCCACCAGCTCTTTGACCATCACAGGAACCGACTCAGGTTCATGAACAAAGGCAATCGCGTCCATAAACAGACTCTCGAGCTTGGTATGTTGTGGACATATCTGTTTGTTGCGCACCTTTGTGTAGATATCATTGAAACCTTGCTCAGGGATGCGACGCATCAGGTGCACGGCCTTCTCCAACTGTACAGCAGTATCAGCTTCAACTCCATCTCTGGTGATCTCGCAGAGATATCTCAGCGTTTGCTCCAGCTCTGGCACCAGGGTGGGATCCTTCTTTGCAGGCTCATAGTCATAACGGAGACTCCTGGGCACTAGCTCGTCCTGACCAATGCGGGAGATGGTATCTGGAGCAGAAACGTCGCTCGAGGTGAGTTTCAGTGTTGACTCTTGCTTGGCTTCCACATACTTGTAGATGCCATACGATGGCCTTATGACCTTCTTGTCCTCACACGACTGAAGAGATGATGCCGCTGTCAATCTCTTGCCTGCAAATCGATCGTGACTCCTGGATGGGCAAGGGTCCCTTCAGATATGGCAGGTTAATCTCATCTGGGGTAGGATAATGTTCCTTGCATAAGCGATGGTTCTTCTCCTTCTTGACCAGCACTCTGGCACCTTCACCTTGTACCTCGTAGTAGGTCGGGCAGGTTCCCAGCACGTCTGTCTGTTATCATAGGCGGGAAACTTTAGCATCTTGGCCTTCACAAATGAAGCTTATTTACCTTTTAATATGTGATCAACTAGACGAATGCATCCACAATTGTTATTACCTCTGTAAAATTGAGTCCAGAATTGCTGATGGAGAGACGGCAGGCTTATCTGCAGAGCCGAAACGACACCCTTCTTCATGTTGATTGCCCAGGTATCGTCATCGGGATGACTGCATACGCGCTGCACTCGTCCGTCGGTCATCGCCACCACCAGCGGGTACCTCTCCAACTTATCGGAGCCAGGCAATCCTAGAACAATGCAGGATGTAATTATGAGAAGTCTGTTGGCCGCAGGAGAGTGAAATGAGGCCATTGGATTCCGTGGTTTGAACTTACCTGTCTTGCCATCCACCTTAGTGCCTTTGAAGGAGATGGCTACGTCGCACGGACCGAGAACAGTCAACAGCATTTGTTTTTCCCATTGGGTCTCCACGAGGCCGCCATCCACGCCTTTCAGCTGCACAATTGACTTTCCTGAGTAGGTGTATGAGTAAGTCTTGCCTGGGATGAAGGACAGTTTGGCAGCAGCCAACGGGCACTCCGTGGAACAGAGTTGGGTGGTGCCTCCATACGGTGCTGTGGAAGGACACTGATGTTACGGATGATGGGGATGGCTGTCGAGATGATTATGAAGACAGTTTTTCATGAGGTATGATTTCCATACGTCTCTATGAAGCACACATGGAACGATGAGGTCAAGTGTGTATGTTCTTTGGCCGACAATTATGAAGTGACACGTTTCATTTTAATCTTGTGTGAACAATCATATCGTTTACGAATATTCAGAAATATGACTAAGAATATTCGTCACAGTTTGTAAACTGAAAGAAAAGGCTAACTTGATATTCTTACTTATGATCCATTATGAATGAGTTGCATAAAGTACATCAAAATGAAAAGTTTTATACCTGCAACAGCAGCAGCCGTCAGGGCCAGTAGCAGAAGGACTGTGTGCGTAGTCATGATGGCTCCGCACTCACCACTGGTGTCTTGGTCCTGGTCTTTACTCCTTATATACCTCGCCGACGATCGCGACGGACACCATCATTGCCCAAAAGTCCCTACGTAGCTTCAACCTTTATCAGGCGGACGATATGGTTCATGAGACTCTTTTTTCTTTTTCTTTTTATACGTCTTGCTGTCTGTTACCAAGGTCAAAGCTGCTCGTCAGTGTTCTCTTTTCCTTCGAATAATGGTGTAGTCTAAGTGACACTTTGTCATTAGTCAGTCTGATCATTCGAAAGCTTCTAGGTATGTATCCTGATTTCCAAATAGAACGTGACCAAAAAAAAATCTTTATAAAATGAGAGAGAGAGAGAGAGAGAGAGAGAGAGAGAGAGAGAGAGAGAGAGAGAGAGAGAGAGAGAGAGAGAGAGAGAGAGAGAGAGAGAGAGAGAGAGAGAGAGAGAGAGAGAGAGAGAGAGAGAGAGAGAGAGTGGAATACAAAGAAACACCTACACCTACACACACACACACACACACACACACACACACACACACACACACACACACACACACACACACACATTTATGCGCCTCTAAAGTGTTCTATGACATATGAATTCCATGGACTGATTATTGAATCTTATCTATGTGAATGCTGGCTCACTGTTCCTGTCTGGGTTAAAGTGTCTGTCTGGTTTAGTTTGTCTCTTTCTCCTTTACATCTGTCTGTTACTATGTCTACGTTGGCCTTGTTCTTGTTTTTTAGTTATGATATAATTTTTTTGACATTTATAGTTTTCTTGATAATGTTTACTAGAAAGATCTCTATGGATTGAAGTTTGAATACCGAAAAAAAATTCAATAGCTAAAATGTTAAACTTATATGTACTATATTTTAGTATTTTGTTGATATATGGACAAGAGCGACATATGATATGATACATTCTGTATTATAAATGCTTTGTGCTGAAGAGGACAATCTACAATGGAATTGAAGAAAATAATATTCAAATACGAAGCAAACGATTTCAAAAGATAATGGGTGTCTATATATATATATATATATATATATATATATATATATAT
>NC_059296.1:2882500-2927500 GCF_017591435.1 Portunus trituberculatus
GTTCACAACTTGAGAGAGGGAGTAGATAGGACGGTACAGTGGAATTTGAATCCCGACGTGGTATACACCAGGTTCTGGGGCGATGATGATAACGCTCTGCATCAATTGGCTCTCCAACCATTCCAACGTCTGCCTCAGTGTGTTATCCTGTCACAAAAAGCAAAGAGTAAGCTCATGCAAACCACAAAACCTTACTGAAAAGTGATATAGAAAAGGCTACTAATAAAGTATTCATATGGAGAGAGTAATGTGATGTTTCTTACCTGACTTAAGTCAGCAATCTTCCGAATAACCCTGCTGAGTGTCGGCGAGGCCAACACTTTGTGCTTCGTCATGAGCAGGTCATGGCGGAGGGTGTATATGACCTTAGCAACAACGTCTACAGTAACCTGGTACTGTTGTGGGTACGTCTCCTTGATGGGCTGGATTATCTCAGTCTGAAGTAAGCGGTAGATGGCAGATCTTTCCACCTCCTCTATCAAGCGACGCACTATTTCAGGCTCCTCACCGGTCTGCATCCACTGATCCACCTGTTTCACAGCTGGCAAAGTCAAATCATTGCATGAAACATTGATTGTCTGGAATGCATAATGATAGATAGACACTCGATAGATAGATACATAAAGAGATAGATAAAGTGACTGATTCTTTCACTCATCATGCAACTGATTGATTGACAAATGTAATGAATTGATTGATAGATGGATTAAGTGAGGAAGTCTGACCTCAAAGATCAACCATTCCACTTAGCCACACACACACACACACACACACACACACACACACACACACACACACACACACACACACACACACACACACACACACACACACTGACTGTACCTTCACTGATCTTGTTGATAGCAGGTTTGAAGTGTTGCTTTAGTTGCTCTACTATAGAGACTGCCCACTCCCTTTGCAATTGTGCCATGCTTTGCAATGACTGGAAAATGGACTTTTTGATGAAGGTGGCTGTTGGCCCGTGTAGAATTTCCACCAAAGCGTTCCACTCGTACAAAATGTCATTGTAGATCAAGTCTCTATAAATCTCCACAATCTCTTGCTTAATCTCCTGCATCAACTGACGGATTTTAGGAGTCGGGAATGGGACGCCTGCCTGACTAGCCTGTCGCTCTATCTCGGCGTACACGCGATCCGTCCACGACAAAACCTCCTCCGTAATTCGGTACACGTCATTCAACACCAAATCCTGCAAAGAAAAAGATTCTAGTGAGATTATGAATAGCCATAATAATGGATCGCTTCAGAAGAGAGAGAGAGAGAGAGAGAGAGAGAGAGAGAGAGAGAGAGAGAGAGAGAGAGAGAGAGAGAGAGAGAGAGAGAGAGAGAGAGAGAGAGAGAGAGAGAGAGAGAGAGAGAGAGAGAGAGAGAGAGAGAGAGAGAGAGAGAGAGAGAGAGAGAGAGAGAGAGAGAGAGAGAGAGAGAGAGAGAGAGAGAGAGAGAGAGAGAGAGAGAGAGAGAGAGAGAGAGAGAGAGAGAAGCAACATGCCTTACCTTCAATGCTGCCATTTCGTTCTCTCTGTACTCATAGTCGATCTTAATGTGACGTGGAGTTGCAAGATGAATATCGACGAGGGAGATGTATTTATCCCAGGTTTGGGATCTGTCGCTCTCGGAAAGGCTTATTTGAGCTTTGTAAGGCAACTGAAGGCCAAGAGCAGCTTTGTAGATGTTTTCGGAATTCTGCTTCTTCATGACCACTTCGAGGAACACAGGTTTGCACACAGTCGAATTGACAGCGAAGTCCCCAAGAAGTGAGGTACGTGCATTAGCTAGCAGCGCGAAGCCATCACAGTGAGGCCCGTAGCGTGGTTCTATTACGCCGGACACGTCCATCGTGGGACGACCCTCACTTGCCAGGTGGAAGGTCACAGCTGCGTAATTCTTCGAAATACGGTCATACTTGGCATAGACCTTGAGTGATTCTGGTGAAGAGGGAGTCTCGTGGAAGGTGAAATTAAAGGCCGCGGTGTGAGCTGCCCAGGAGACCTCCATCATCACTCTAGGCTTCACCTGCAGCACCTGCAAAAGGGAACACATTACAGACACTGCACCGTGGTGAAATGACTGTCATTATCGCCAATAGTTTGGTCTCACTCACCCTAGAAGAAAGATTAGCCTCGATGGCGATGGTATTGTTTGCTCGCAGGACGGAGGTTAAGGAACCAGTGATTTTGTCAGCTGCATCAGGGAAGACATCCAACTCGAAAGATCCTTGTTGACCACTACCGCTCCTTGTATACTCTATCACTGCTGTCATGTCCCTTGACAACATCGGATGGCTCATTTTGCCCTGCAGTTTGGAGTTGCCTCCCCACAAGCTGTCGATGTACTCGCCAGACACTTCATACTTGGCCTCGCTCTCAGTTCTGTTCGGATAGAACTTGATGCCCACCTTAGAAGGAGAGTAGGTGGCCTCGGCTTCCACGGTGCGGGACGGCTGTTCAATTATTAAGGAGTGGATGCCAGTGGAAGAATTTGTGTAGCGATAACTGTAGGCGTTTCTCTTCCGATAGGCAGAGGTGACCAATGGTGAGCTTCCTCGCAAACCAACAATGGTGCTCACTGATTTCAGTACGTTGTGGATGGCTGTGAGATCGATAGCATTCTTTAAGTGTTTAACTCCACCCTCTGGATAGGTCTCCAGCTGCCACAGGAATAGCGTCTCAGGACCGCTGACTTCGCTTTGAAGCTTTGTGACGTAAGAATAGTCCTTGTTCTCCAATGAGAAGATAATCTTCAATGGGGGTTGCATACTCGGCGTCGAGGCTTCCATCTGGAATTAAAAAGTGATTTGATGTTCTTTCATTGGTAGAACATTAAAAAAGAATTAAAGTAACTAAACTGTTTGTCTGTGACTTAATACCAAGGTCTTTAAACAACAAGAGAGAGAGAGAGAGAGAGAGAGAGAGAGAGAGAGAGAGAGAGAGAGAGAGAGAGAGAGAGAGAGAGAGAGAGAGAGAGAGAGAGAGAGAGAGAGAGAGAGAGAGAGAGAGAGAGAGAGAGAGAGAGAAGAGCTCACCATGAGATAAATGATGTGCTGCTCGGGTGAGATGTGGTGCTTGACATGCAGTACAAACTGTGACTGCTTATTTTGCGGAGCAATGAATGTGATTCTGGTCTGGACCTCGAAGCAGAGTGGGCCGTCGAGGAGCTGCCACTGGACACTTGATGTCAGGTGGTAGTTATTGTCGTGAACACTCTTGAAAGTGAGGTCAACATTGGCGGTGTTGCTCCCCTGTTTCTGAACACCGACCTCAAGCATCCATTTCTTCTGCTCGGGTGTCTGTACCTCCATGTGTATGCTGTTTCTCTCTCCGTACCGCTGCAGCAGGAATGGCACCACTACTTTCATGTTAGAGTGGTAAGCTTGATTCAAAAGCATGAGTTTTGTGCTGAAAGTTTCAATAGAATACCACATTAGTTATATGATTTGTATCCCAATGTATCAAATGAAGAAATTATTTATTTGTTTTTCAAGTCAATATCAGTGACAAATAAAGTGTTTCAACAAGAGAACATTACTCACTGTAGAGTTGCTTCAGCGGGCCTTCCGCTCTCAGGCACGATGACGACATCCAGGGCAATCTTTTGTGATGCTTCCTTGTCGGCATTCCAGAGCACCATCATCTGGCCCTGTTTTTGGGTCCAGTTGATATCCAGGAAAGCCTTGATCCTACGTGGGGAAGGAGACTTCGGCAGCAGGAGGGTGTTTGTGGTGATGTGAATAATATTTTCGGTGATGGAGATCTCAGTGGTTCCGTCAAACAAAATGGGTACATTTAGCTCGGCCTCTAGCGAGGAGCCTTGAGGGGATGGGGTCTTAAGGTTGCACTTTAGAGCCAAGAGCACTTCTTCTTCCTTCTTTATCTCCAGGAGCACAATTTGCTTGCCTTCTTCGTATTCAAAGGAAGAGACGAACTGATAGAAGTTGTTGATCTTAATGTTGGCTCCTACTTTGGTAAGTGTTGGTGAATTGATATAGGTGACAGGTCCGTGCAGCTGCACCAGTGTTTGTTGTCCATGCATGATAATTGCCTCGGCATCGTAGTCCTGTCCCTGTTGTACAAAGCTGGCAGCCACTTTGATGGGCGCCATGTACTCTGGCATCTGGATCTGTCGATAGATAGACATATGGTTATAATGGAACATACAAAATTTTTGATTAGTGATCAAATAGCAAATGTGCTACACATACTGTCATCAGGGATTACCTTCGATATGAACGTTCTAGTTATGATATCTGTATCAAGAAAAATATGCTATAAAAGTAAACACCATCCAATCATTTGCCACAGCGAGTTTCTTTGACGAAATACACCATCTCTATCTTATGGAGATGAACACAAGACACACCCAGAAAAGGAACTTGATCTCCTGTGAATCCTTCTCAGCGGCGATCTCAAGCAGCTTCACGTTGTCCGTTGAACGTGTCAGTTGCAGACTGATCGCTCTCCTTCTCTCCTGGTACGCAATCCTCTGTTGCATCTTGTATTCTGTTTGTCCAATCTTGGCTGAAAAACAGTTATTACTACCGTTAGACATAATAACTCATTTTTAATGTTCATTCATTGTGCTGAATATGAACTCTAAGGAATAGTTGTTATAAGTGTATGTATGTATGTAAATAGACGGACACTGCTCTGCATTGAATGTAACATTTGTTTCTCTCAAAATTTATTCTTATACCTTTCACCTCAGTATTGGTACTAATATTTGTGTTGAGCCAAGGAACTCTGATGCAAGTGTAAAGATGATAAGATTGTCCAAAAGAACCTAAGGCACACTGTGATTCAGTTTTGTCCTCAGCAAAAGTAAAAAATTATAAACTATTGGAAAATCCTCTACAATACATTATTTGGTCTACTAACCGTCAACAGTGAGTTGTTCTATGAAATTCACTGCAGGTGTTCCTTGAAGGCGGAGGTCAGCTTTGATGTCAATCATCATCTCCCTATCGTGGAACAGTTGGAGACTTGACTGACTTGATTCTCCTGAGTTGCGGAAGAAGGATCTCATCATCCAACCGTTGATACCAGCTGTGAGTTCAAAGTGTTGCAGCCACAGTGGGATGGGCACATCATTGTAGTACTTGAAGAATACAACGGCTAGAAAAGATGCTTTTGTTAAAATATCTAAAAGAAAAAAGATTACTTGGTTGATTTGATAAGACAACATTTTTTCATTACAGTGGTAGAATGTATGCTTTTCTTACCATCAAAACTGAAGGGAAAGTATTGACTTAGGATGTTTTTGGTCTCGCCCTTAATTTCCATCAGCATATTAGGCAACATGTGCTCCAGTTTTAGCATTCCAGTGAAGATTTTGGACTGCTCAGAAATGCTACCGGAGGGGCTCCAATATATATCCATGTCGTATCTGATGCCATTCTGATTAGGCGTTACCTTTATCTCTACTATGAATCCTTTTAAAAATTCCATGCCACTTGTCGTGAGGGACACTTCAGTTTCGAAGGTCTTCAGCTCGGGCCTGTTAACGAGGCCAATCTTGATCTTGCCATGGGTAAGGGATGACATGAGCTTGACCTCAGCAAGATAAGATTCACCGTGTTTCTTAAGGTTAACCTCCACATTGGACTCTTTGGGTGAAGACGAGCCCACTGCAGAGACTTTGGCTGCATACATTTTGTCTTGCGTGTCTGTGTGTGCATTGACGGCTATCTTGTATCCAGTGATGGTGGATTCTGTTTTGTTGAGTGACAGTATGACCAGAGCTGGGGATCCCAGTGGTAGTGCGTTAGCTCGGAAGATGTCCGGTACGTTGACGTCATAGCACATCTTGATACCGAACACTGACTCGAGTGCAGTGAAGCATGAATTATGGCGGATTCTGATGTCCTGCATGGAAGGTGGCAAAATCTTGATTTCCGGCTGGTTTCTTGTTTGTTTCTTGAGGTAAGTCTCGCTTTGAACGCGAATTATTTCCATCTTCTTGGGAAGGTCCACCTCAATCTGTACCTCTTGGCTACTCTGGCCGCCTACCTTGATGGCGACACCATTGTTGCTCGAGACAGTGGTGTTCATCTTGAGCCCACTCTTGGAAATGTAGGCATCATAGCCAATGAAACCATGTGTCTCCACAGAGAATGATGGTAGGATCTTGAATAAACTACCGCTGCTTCCTTGGCCAGAGAAAAGTCCATTTAGATTGGTTTGCATCTTGATTCCAGCTACAGCCACGGTCTCCAATTTCATCTTCAGCGGTGTGCCCTGAATAGTTGGTAGGGAGTAATCCACTCCCAGCTGAGCTGCCTTCACCATGTCTAGATCCATGTTTTTCAAACTACTGAGCATTCGTTTCAGGTACCGGACAGAGGCTTCCACTAAGTGCTGAATGTTGATGTCCTGCAGATTATCAGACAGAGAGGCATAGTTGATCTCTTGACCCAAAAAGCGTGCAAAGAAGTCTGCCTGGAACTTTCCATAGTGAGGCCCATAGAGCTTGCTGATGATACTCTCTAGAGCTGCATAGTCTACTGACCTCCTCTCTCTGATAGCGACCTCTAGCTCTTGTTTAATTGTACTCCAATTTTTTTGGATAAAGGAGACTAGATCATTGAACATCTTGCTGTAACTGGACGTCTTGAGGTAGCTTGCAGGTCCCAAAAGCTGAGCAAGGATTGGTTCCAGACCCTCAAGACGAGCTCCAATCTCTCCTAAGTTCATGGGAATACCGGTTCCATCAAGAGCTGCAGTCAAGTTAACGCCCAGGGAACGAGGGATCATGGAGCCAGGTGCGTAGATCAGGTTGGACTCCACCTCAGCACCGACACCGAGGGATTCGGAGAAGTAAGACAGGTCCAGGTTTTGTGAATACTTTCTGATGTCAGCCTCAAAATCTTGGGGTAGGACGATATTTGTCATCATGTAGCGAAGACTCTGTTTTTCTGGAGCATCCGACTTTTGCAAGTTTATAAGGTGACTCAAGATGAACCCACGAACTAGAAAAAAAAAATTGTTACTATTGGTTCAGATAGTCACTTAACACTCAATAAATCATTTAAAAAAAGACAAGAGAGAAAACGAAAAAAAAAAATATTACCTTGGGTGTTTTCCTCGTAGGAGATCTTGGTGACAATTTCCTGCAGGTCCTCATAGTTGGCGCAGCGAACTGCCGCTAGATAAGCTGCAATGCGAACCTCTGTGTTCTCCTCTGGACGGAGGGCATAGTGAACAAGCTTCTGTGTCACCTGTTGGCAAAGATTGAAAGACAAGGTATCATAGTCAGGATCATTGATATTTGTTTGGCCTTTTCCATGTTAACATCAGTCACATGAAGCAAAAAGGCACTTACCGGACGTTGACACTTGGTCAGCCTGAAGGCTTGTGCAGCGGCTACACGCGTGCTGACTTTTTTGTTTTCGTTCTCCATATAGAGAATGACTTTCTCGGCCACCTCTGGTGTCATGACACCCATGTTGCCAAGGCTCTTGAGGGCGGACAGAGCCTGTTTCTGGGTGTCCTCGCTGCTAGAAGAAAGATCTTCTTCAATCTTCTGTTTGAGAGCCTGTGCCAGGTTTCTCACAGGAGTTTCATTATAGCAGTGTGGTTTGTGGCGACAGTATGTGTTCACCATGGAAGCGGCTGCCAGCTTCGCAGAGCCCAGGTCAGCACTGGACTTAAAAAGAGGCTCTAGTGCTCGAATGGCTTTCATATCAGGGCGAGGCACGAGGTAGAAAGCGGTAGAATAAAGGGCAGCAAGAGTTCCTGTGGTTCTTCCCTCCACCAGCTCTTTGACCATCACAGGAACCGACTCAGGTTCATGAACAAAGGCAATCGCGTCCATAAACAGACTCTCGAGCTTGGTATGTTGTGGACATATCTGTTTGTTGCGCACCTTTGTGTAGATATCATTGAAACCTTGCTCAGGGATGCGACGCATCAGGTGCACGGCCTTCTCCAACTGTACAGCAGTATCAGCTTCAACTCCATCTCTGGTGATCTCGCAGAGATATCTCAGCGTTTGCTCCAGCTCTGGCACCAGGGTGGGATCCTTCTTTGCAGGCTCATAGTCATAACGGAGACTCCTGGGCACTAGCTCGTCCTGACCAATGCGGGAGATGGTATCTGGAGCAGAAACGTCGCTCGAGGTGAGTTTCAGTGTTGACTCTTGCTTGGCTTCCACATACTTGTAGATGCCATACGATGGCCTTATGACCTTCTTGTCCTCACACACGACTGAAGAGATGATGCCGCTGTCAATCTCTTGCCTGCAAATCGATCGTGACTCCTGGATGGGCAAGGGTCCCTTCAGATATGGCAGGTTAATCTCATCTGGGGTAGGATAATGTTCCTTGCATAAGCGATGGTTCTTCTCCTTCTTGACCAGCACTCTGGCACCTTCACCTTGTACCTCGTAGTAGGTCGGGCAGGTTCCCAGCACGTCTGTCTGTTATCATAGGCGGGAAACTTTAGCATCTTGGCCTTCACAAATGAAGCTTATTTACCTTTTAATATGTGATCAACTAGACGAATGCATCCACAATTGTTATTACCTCTGTAAAATTGAGTCCAGAATTGCTGATGGAGAGAGACGGCAGGCTTATCTGCAGAGCCGAAACGACACCCTTCTTCATGTTGATTGCCCAGGTATCGTCATCGGGATGACTGCATACGCGCTGCACTCGTCCGTCGGTCATCGCCACCACCAGCGGGTACCTCTCCAACTTATCGGAGCCAGGCAATCCTAGAACAATGCAGGATGTAATTATGAGAAGTCTGTTGGCCGCAGGAGAGTGAAATGAGGCCATTGGATTCCGTGGTTTGAACTTACCTGTCTTGCCATCCACCTTAGTGCCTTTGAAGGAGATGGCTACGTCGCACGGACCGAGAACAGTCAACAGCATTTGTTTTTCCCATTGGGTCTCCACGAGGCCGCCATCCACGCCTTTCAGCTGCACAATTGACTTTCCTGAGTAGGTGTATGAGTAAGTCTTGCCTGGGATGAAGGACAGTTTGGCAGCAGCCAACGGGCACTCCGTGGAACAGAGTTGGGTGGTGCCTCCATACGGTGCTGTGGAAGGACACTGATGTTACGGATGATGGGGATGGCTGTCGAGATGATTATGAAGACAGTTTTTCATGAGGTATGATTTCCATACGTCTCTATGAAGCACACATGGAACGATGAGGTCAATTGTGTATGTTCTTTGGCCGACAATTATGAAGTGACACGTTTCATTTTAATCTTGTGTGAACTATCATATCGTTTACGAATATTCAGAAATATGACTAAGAATATTCGTCACAGTTTGTAAACTGAAAGAAAAGGCTAACTTGATATTCTTACTTATGGTCCATTATGAATGAGTTGCATAAAGTACATCAAAATGAAAAGTTTTATACCTGCAACAGCAGCAGCCGTCAGGGCCAGTAGCAGAAGGACTGTGTGCGTAGTCATGATGGCTCCGCACTCACCACTGGTGTCTTGGTCCTGGTCTTTACTCCTTATATACCTCGCCGACGATCGCGACGGACACCATCATTGCCTAAAAGTCCCTACGTAGCTTTAACCTTTATCAGGCGGACGATATGGTTCATGAGACTCTTTTTTCTTTTTCTTTTTATACGTCTTGCTGTCTGTTACCAAGGTCAAAGCTGCTCGTCAGTGTTCTCTTTTCCTTCGAATAATGGTGTAGTCTAAGTGACACTTTGTCATTAGTCAGTCTGATCATTCGAAAGCTTCTAGGTATGTATCCTGATTTCCAAATAGAACGTGACCAAAAAAAAATCTTTATAAAATGAGAGAGAGAGAGAGAGAGAGAGAGAGAGAGAGAGAGAGAGAGAGAGAGAGAGAGAGAGAGAGAGAGATGCAATGGAATAACAAAAGAAACATTTACACACACACACACACACACACACACACACACACCACACACTTTTATGCGTCCTTTGTGTGTTCTGTAGGGGACATGTATTTCATGAAGGGATTATTGTCTCTTGTATGTGTACGCCTATGCTGTGTCACTGTGTCTGGCTCGAGGTGTGTCTGTGGCTCATTGCTTAAGTGTCTGTGTCATTCTCCTTTACAAAGGTCTGTTAGTGGCACTAGACATATTGCAGCAATGTTCCATTTTCTACATAATTTTTATGAAAATTATTTCTATAAGATTTTGTTTATTTTCTTTATTTTCAAGATAGAAATCCACATGGAGTTTTTTTTACAATCTATAAGATGTGAGAAATAAATTTTAGTGGAAGAGTTATATGCATTTCATCATATGTATGTGCTCACCATGGAAGCGGCTGCAAGCCTCGCCGAACTCAAGTCAGCACTGGACTTAGAAAGAGGCTCTAGTGCTCGAGTGGCTTTCACATCAGGGTGAGGGACGAGGTAGAAAGTGGTAGAATAAAGGGTATTTTGACGTGGAGACGTAGAGAGTATTTTGACGTGGTAAGTAATTGCTTTACCCCCCAAAAAAATCAATCTTCAGGCCAAGTTTCACCTGATATACAGTTTACTTATCCTTCATTTAAATGGACATGTATATGTACATTTCTACGTCTATACATGCACATGTATATTCACATATGTACATGACCTTATTCAGTCATACTTTTGTCCCAAAGAGAGCTTCTCACCTCTTACCCAAGTCCACCAAAGCTGGAAAACACTATTATCTCATTTGTATGTATGCTTTACCGTCTAAATCCTCGTGACACAGTATGCCGTAACTATTGCGAGTCTATTAATGTCATATAAATGGTAGGAAGCCTCGAGACATGGACAGAAGACGGAAAATAGGGGGCGTAACTCCGGCGTTCCCATGTATTTTCAATGGGCAATGTTTAGGGTGCAAGGGGTAGAGGGACAGCAGCGGACCAATAGCGCGTTGCGCTTCACTTTTGTGACGTCATGCCGCCTTCTGTTATAAAACTTCCTTGCTTGATATCTATTTCAGTTCTACGTATGAAATCTCAATAATAAATAAATAAATAAATAAGTGAAAAACATAAGATATGTAATATGCCTGCGTCTGTTCTTCGTTTTATGTCTCCATGTCTGGTATATATATATATATATATATATATATATATATATATATATATATATATATATATATATATATATATATATATATATATATATATATATATATATATATATATATATATATATATTTATTTATTTATTTATTTATTTATTTATTTATTTAGAGAGAGAGAGAGAGAGAGAGAGAGAGAGAGAGAGAGAGAGAGAGAGAGAGAGAGAGAGAGAGAGAGAGAGAGATTTGCGTCCTCTTGAACTGTACACCTGTGGCGGCGCAAGCATTCCATAAACTGATTATTGAATGTTATCAGTCCCTGTGTGTGCTGGCTCATTGTCTGTGTCTGGTTCTATATCTAGTGTATCTTACTGCCTATGTCTTCAATTAGTGTGTATGTATGGCTTACTATCTGTTTCCTTCATCATGTCTGGCTCAATGTCTTTTTTTTATTATTATTTCACGAACTGTGTCTTGCTTGTTGATTGTGTCTACTTCATTGTATTTGTCTTGCTCACCGTCTATGGCATTTTTATTGTATCTCTTTATTTCTCGGTCTGCATCTGTGTGTCTGTGTCTAAATAATTACAAATGTCCGGTTTAATATGTGTTTAGTCCATGTATGTGTCTGGCTTACTGTAAGTTGCTGACACACTGTCTGCGCCTAAATTTTTGTATGTTTCTGCTTCACTGTTACTGTCCCTCTGTTCGTGACTGACTCCACGTATCTATCTTGGTCGCTGTCTGTCTTTATCTCACTGTTTGAGACTCATACTGGTCTTGATTATTTCATTGCCTGCGTCTGTTCTTCACTGTCACTTATTATCTGTGTGTCATGGTCTGTGTCACTGTCTGTGTGTCAGAGTCTGTCTCACTGTCTGTGTGTCAGAGTCTGTCTCACTGTCTGTGTGTTAGAGTCTGTCTCGCTGTCTGTGTGTCAGTGTCTGTCTCACTTTCTGTGTGTCAGTTCCTGTCTCACTGTCTGTGTGTCAGGGTCTGTGTCACTGTCAGTGTGTCAGAGTCTGTCTCACTGTCTGTGTGTTAGTTCCTGTCTCACTGTCTGTGTGTAAGTGTCTGTCTCACTGTCTGTGTGTCAGTTCCTGTCTCACTGTCTGTGTGTCAGTGTCTGTCTCACTGTCTGTGTGTCAGAGTCTGTCTCACTGTCTGTGTGTCAGTTTCTGTCTCACTGTCTGTGTGTCAGAGTCTGTCTCACTGTCTGTGTGTAAGTGTCTGTCTCACTGTCTGTGTGTCAGAGTCTGTCTCACTGTCTGTATGTCAGAGTCTGTCTCACTGTCTGTATGTCAGAGCCTGTCTCACTGTCTGTGTGTCGGGGTCTGTGTCACTGTCAGTGTGTCAGGGTCTGTCTCACTGTCTGTGTGTCAGTTCCTGTCTCACTGTCTGTGTGTAAGTGTCTGTCTCACTGTCTGTGTGTCAGTTCCTGTCTGACTTTCTGTGTGTCAGAGTCTATCTCACTGTCTGTATGTCAGAGTCTGTTTCACTGTCTGTGTGTCAGTGTCTGTCTCACTGTCTGTTTGTAAGTGTCTGTCTCACTGTCTGTGTGTCAGTTCCTGTTTCACTGTCTGTGTGTCAGAGTCTGTCTCACTGTCTGTGTGTCAGTTCCTGTCTCACTGTCTGTGTGTCAGTGTCTGTTTCACTGTCTGTGTGTCAGAGTCTGTCTCACTGTCTGTGTGTCAGTTCTTGTCCCACTGTCTGTGTGTCAGTGTCTGTCTCACTGTCTGTATGTCAGAGTCTGTCTCACTGTCTGTGTGTCAGTTCCTGTCTCACTGTCTGTGTGTCAGTGTCTGTCTCACTGTCTGTGTGTCAATGTCTATGTCACTGTGTGTTAGTTCCTATCTCACTGTCTGTGTGTCAGTGTCTGTCTCACTGTCTGTGTGTCAGTGTCTGTTTCATTGTCTGTGTGTCAGTTCCTGTTTCACTGTTTGTGCGTCAGTTCCTGTTTTACTGTGTGTGTCAGTTCCTGTTTCACTGTCTGTGGGTCAGTTCCTATTTCACTGTCTATGTGTCAGTGTCTTTCTCACTCTCTGTGTGTCAGTTCCTGTTTCATTGTCTGTGTGTCAGTTCCTATTTCACTGTCTATGTGTCAGTTTCTGTTTCACTGTCTGTGTGTCAGTGTCTGGTTTATTGCCAGTGTCTGCCTCAAAGCGTCTGTATCGACTTTTTTTTTTTATCTAATTTGTGGTTTGATTTATTTATTTATAGTAGCGTACACAGACACACACACACACACACACACTCTCTCTCTCTCTCTCTCTCTCTCTCTCTCTCTCTCTTTCTACTACCACTACCACGGTCGTCTGCTGGTCACCCAGCCAGTCTTTCCCATTA
Source organism: Portunus trituberculatus (assembly GCF_017591435.1). Classification (NCBI taxonomy): domain Eukaryota; kingdom Metazoa; phylum Arthropoda; class Malacostraca; order Decapoda; family Portunidae; genus Portunus; species Portunus trituberculatus. The sequence continues at coordinate 2,895,873 of NC_059296.1, forward strand.
CAGAGCGAGCTCAAAGCTCATAGACCGATCTTCGGGTAGGACTGGGACCACATCACACTCCACACACCGGGAAAGCGAGGCCACCACAACCCCTCGAGTTACATCCCGTACCTATTTACTGCTAGGTGAACAGGGATTACACAATAAGAGGCTTGCCCATTTGCCTCGCTACGCCGGAACACGAACCCGGCCCTCTCGATTGTGAGTCGAGCGTGCTAACCACTACACTACTCTGTGTGTGTGTGTGTGTGTGTGTGTGTGTGTGTGTTTCACTGTTTGATCTGCTGCAGTCTCTGACGAGACAGCCAGACGTTACCCTACGGAACGAGCTCAGAGCTCATTATTTCCGATCTTCGGATAGGCCTGAGACCAGGCACACACCACACACCGGGACAACAAGGTCACAACTCCTCGATTTACATCCCGTACCTACTCACTGCTAGGTGAACAGGGGCTACACGTGAAAGGAGACACACCCAAATATCTCCAACCGGCCGGGGAATCGAACCCCGGTCCTCTGGCTTGTGAAGCCAGCGCTCTAACCACTGAGCTACCGTGTGTGTGTGTGTGTGTGTGTGTGTGTGTGTGTGTGTGTGTGTGTTTCGTCCTTGGTAACACAGAGTTATACGTAAAAGAAAAGAAAAAGGAAATAGAAAAAAGAGCCTCATGAACCATATCGTCCGCCTGATAAAGGTTGAAGCTACGTAGGGACTTTTGGGCAATGATGGTGTCCGTCGCGATCGTCGGCGAGGTATATAAGGAGTAAAGACCAGGACCAAGACACCAGTGGTGAGTGCGGAGCCATCATGACTACGCACACAGTCCTTCTGCTACTGGCCCTGACGGCTGCTGCTGTTGCAGGTATAAAACTTTTCATTTTGATGTACTTTATGCAACTCATTCATAATGGACCATAAGTAAGAATATCAAGTTAGCCTTTTCTTTCAGTTTACAAACTGTGACGAATATTCTTAGTCATATTTCTGAATATTCGTAAACGATATGATTGTTCACACAAGATTAAAATGAAACGTGTCACTTCATAATTGTCGGCCAAAGAACATACACACTTGACCTCATCGTTCCATGTGTGCTTCATAGAGACGTATGGAAATCATACCTCATGAAAAACTGTCTTCATAATCATCTCGACAGCCATCCCCATCATCCGTAACATCAGTGTCCTTCCACAGCACCGTATGGAGGCACCACCCAACTCTGTTCCACGGAGTGCCCGTTGGCTGCTGCCAAACTGTCCTTCATCCCAGGCAAGACTTACTCATACACCTACTCAGGAAAGTCAATTGTGCAGCTGAAAGGCGTGGATGGCGGCCTCGTGGAGACCCAATGGGAAAAACAAATGCTGTTGACTGTTCTCGGTCCGTGCGACGTAGCCATCTCCTTCAAAGGCACTAAGGTGGATGGCAAGACAGGTAAGTTCAAACCACGGAATCCAATGGCCTCATTTCACTCTCCTGCGGCCAACAGACTTCTCATAATTACATCCTGCATTGTTCTAGGATTGCCTGGCTCCGATAAGTTGGAGAGGTACCCGCTGGTGGTGGCGATGACCGACGGACGAGTGCAGCGCGTATGCAGTCATCCCGATGACGATACCTGGGCAATCAACATGAAGAAGGGTGTCGTTTCGGCTCTGCAGATAAGCCTGCCGTCTCTCTCCATCAGCAATTCTGGACTCAATTTTACAGAGGTAATAACAATTGTGGATGCATTCGTCTAGTTGATCACATATTAAAAGGTAAATAAGCTTCATTTGTGAAGGCCAAGATGCTAAAGTTTCCCGCCTATGATAACAGACAGACGTGCTGGGAACCTGCCCGACCTACTACGAGGTACAAGGTGAAGGTGCCAGAGTGCTGGTCAAGAAGGAGAAGAACCATCGCTTATGCAAGGAACATTATCCTACCCCAGATGAGATTAACCTGCCATATCTGAAGGGACCCTTGCCCATCCAGGAGTCACGATCGATTTGCAGGCAAGAGATTGACAGCGGCATCATCTCTTCAGTCGTGTGTGAGGACAAGAAGGTCATAAGGCCATCGTATGGCATCTACAAGTATGTGGAAGCCAAACAAGAGTCAACACTGAAACTCACCTCGAGCGACGTTTCTGCTCCAGATACCATCTCCCGCATTGGTCAGGACGAGCTAGTGCCCAGGAGTCTCCGTTATGACTATGAGCCTGCAAAGAAGGATCCCACCCTGGTGCCAGAGCTGGAGCAAACGCTGAGATATCTCTGCGAGATCACCAGAGATGGAGTTGAAGCTGATACTGCTGCACAGTTGGAGAAGGCCGTGAACCTGATGCGTCGCATCCCTGAGCAAAGTTTCAATGATATCTACACAAAGGTGCGCAACAAACAGATATGTCCACAACATACCAAGCTCGAGAGTCTGTTTATGGATGCGATTGCCTTTGTTCATGAACCTGAGTCAGTTCCTGTGATGGTCAAAGAGCTGGTGGAGGGAAGAACCACCGGGACTCTTGCTGCCCTTTATTCTACCGCTTTCTACCTCGTGCCTCGCCCTGATGTGAAAGCCATTCAAGCACTAGAGCCTCTTTTTAAGTCCAGTGCTGACCTGAGCTCTGCGAAGCTGGCAGCCGCTTCCATGGTGAACACATACTGTCGCCACAAACCACACTGCTATAATGAAACTCCTGTGAGAAACCTGGCACAGGCTCTCAAACAGAAGATTGAGGAAGATCTTTCTTCTAGCAGCGAGGACACCCAGAAACAGGCTCTGTCCGCCCTCAAGAGCCTTGGCAACATGGGTGTCATGACACCAGAGGTGGCCGAGAAAGTCATTCTCTATATGGAGAACGAAAACAAAAAAGTCAGCACGCGTGTAGCCGCTGCACAAGCCTTCAGGCTGACCAAGTGTCAACGTCCGGTAAGTGCCTTTTTGCTTCATGTGACTGATGTTAATATGGAAAAGGCCAAACAAATATCAATGATCCTGACTATGATACCTTGTCTTTCAATCTTTGCCAATAGGTGACACAGAAGCTTGTTCACTATGCCCTCCGTCCAGAGGAAAACACAGAGGTTCGCATTGCAGCTTATCTAGCGGCAGTTCGCTGCGCCAACTATGAGGACCTGCAGGAAATTGTCACCAAGATCTCCTACGAGGAAAACACCCAAGGTAATATATTTTTTTTCGTTATCTCTCTTGTCTTTTTTTAAATGATTTATTGAGTGTTAAGTGACTATCTGAACCAATAGTAACAATTTTTTTTTTCTAGTTCGTGGGTTCATCTTGAGTCACCTTATAAACTTGCAAAAGTCGGATGCTCCAGAAAAACAGAGTCTTCGCTACATGATGACAAATATCGTCCTACCCCAAGATTTTGAGGCTGACATCAGAAAGTATTCACAAAACCTGGACCTGTCTTACTTCTCCGAATCCCTCGGTGTCGGTGCTGAGGTGGAGTCCAACCTGATCTACGCACCTGGCTCCATGATCCCTCGTTCCCTGGGCGTTAACTTGACTGCAGCTCTTGATGGAACCGGTATTCCCATGAACTTAGGAGAGATTGGAGCTCGTCTTGAGGGTCTGGAACCAATCCTTGCTCAGCTTTTGGGACCTGCAAGCTACCTCAAGACGTCCAGTTACAGCAAGATGTTCAATGATCTAGTCTCCTTTATCCAAAAAAATTGGAGTACAATTAAACAAGAGCTAGAGGTCGCTATCAGAGAGAGGAGGTCAGTAGACTATGCAGCTCTAGAGAGTATCATCAGCAAGCTCTATGGGCCTCACTATGGAAAGTTCCAGGCAGACTTCTTTGCACGCTTTTTGGGTCAAGAGATCAACTATGCCTCTCTGTCTGATAATCTGCAGGACATCAACATTCAGCACTTAGTGGAAGCCTCTGTCCGGTACCTGAAACGAATGCTCAGTAGTTTGAAAACATGGATCTAGACATGGTGAAGGCAGCTCAGCTGGGAGTGGATTACTCCCTACCAACTATTCAGGGCACACCGCTGAAGATGAAATTGGAGACCGTGGCTGTAGCTGGAATCAAGATGCAAACCAATCTAAATGGACTTTTCTCTGGCCAAGGAAGCAGCGGTAGTTTATTCAAGATCCTACCATCATTCTCTGTGGAGACACATGGTTTCATTGGCTATGATGCCTACATTTCCAAGAGTGGGCTCAAGATGAACACCACTGTCTCGAGCAACAATGGTGTCGCCATCAAGGTAGGCGGCCAGAGTAGCCAAGAGGTACAGATTGAGGTGGACCTTCCCAAGAAGATGGAAATAATTCGCGTTCAAAGCGAGACTTACCTCAAGAAACAAACAAGAAACCAGCCGGAAATCAAGATTTTGCCACCTTCCATGCAGGACATCAGAATCCGCCATAATTCATGCTTCACTGCACTCGAGTCAGTGTTCGGTATCAAGATGTGCTATGACGTCAACGTACCGGACATCTTCCGAGCTAACGCACTACCACTGGGATCCCCAGCTCTGGTCATACTGTCACTCAACAAAACAGAATCCACCATCACTGGATACAAGATAGCCGTCAATGCACACACAGACACGCAAGACAAAAAGTATGCAGCCAAAGTCTCTGCAGTGGGCTCGTCTTCACCCAAAGAGTCCAATGTGGAGGTTAACCTTAAGAAACACGGTGAATCTTATCTTGCTGAGGTCAAGCTCATGTCATCCCTTACCCATGGCAAGATCAAGATTGGCCTCGTTAACAGGCCCGAGCTGAAGACCTTCGAAACTGAAGTGTCCCTCACGACAAGTGGCATGGAATTTTTACAAGGATTCATAGTAGAGACAAAGATAACGCCTATTCAGAATGGCATCAGATACGACATGGATATATATTGTAGTCCCTCCGGTAGCATTTCTGAGCAGTCCAAAATCTTCACTGGAATGCTAAAACTGGAGCACATGTTGCCTAATATGCTGATGGAAATTAAGGGCGAGACCAAAAACATCCTAAGTCAATACTTTCCCTTCAGTTTTGATGGTAAGAAAAGCATACATTCTACCACTGTAATGAAAAATGTTGTCTTATCAAATCAACCAAGTAATCTTTTTCTTTTAGATATTTTAACAAAAGCATCTTTTATTTTCTAGCCGTTGTATTCTTCAAGTACTACAATGATGTGCCCATCCCACTGTGGCTGCAACACTTTGAACTCACAGCTGGTATCAACGGTTGGATGATGAGATCCTTCTTCCGCAACTCAGGAGAATCAAGTCAGTCAAGTCTCCAACTGTTCCACGATAGGGAGATGATGATTGACATCAAAGCTGACCTCCGCCTTCAAGGAACACCTGCAGTGAATTTCATAGAACAACTCACTGTTGACGGTTAGTAGACCAAATAATGTATTGTAGAGGATTTTCCAATAGTTTATAATTTTTTACTTTTGCTGAGGACAAAACTGAATCACAGTGTGCCTTAGGTTCTTTTGGACAATCTTATCATCTTTACACTTGCATCAGAGTTCCTTGGCTCAATACAAATATTAGTACCAATACTGAGGTGAAAGGTATAAGAATAAATTTTGAGAGAAACAAATGTTACATTCAATGCAGAGCAGTGTCCGTCTATTTACATACATACATACACTTATAACAACTATTCCTTAGAGTTCATATTCAGCACAATGAATGAACATTAAAAATGAGTTATTATGTCTAACGGTAGTAATAACTGTTTTTCAGCCAAGATTGGACAAACAGAATACAAGATGCAACAGAGGATTGCGTACCAGGAGAGAAGGAGAGCGATCAGTCTGCAACTGACACGTTCAACGGACAACGTGAAGCTGCTTGAGATCGCCGCTGAGAAGGATTCACAGGAGATCAAGTTCCTTTTCTGGGTGTGTCTTGTGTTCATCTCCATAAGATAGAGATGGTGTATTTCGTCAAAGAAACTCGCTGTGGCAAATGATTGGATGGTGTTTACTTTTATAGCATATTTTCTTGATACAGATATCATAACTAGAACGTTCATATCGAAGGTAATCCCTGATGACAGTATGTGTAGCACATTTGCTATTTGATCACTAATCAAAAATTTTGTATGTTCCATTATAACCATATGTCTATCTATCGACAGATCCAGATGCCAGAGTACATGGCGCCCATCAAAGTGGCTGCCAGCTTTGTACAACAGGGACAGGACTACGATGCCGAGGCAATTATCATGCATGGACAACAAACACTGGTGCAGCTGCACGGACCTGTCACCTATATCAATTCACCAACACTTACCAAAGTAGGAGCCAACATTAAGATCAACAACTTCTATCAGTTCGTCTCTTCCTTTGAATACGAAGAAGGCAAGCAAATTGTGCTCCTGGAGATAAAGAAGGAAGAAGAAGTGCTCTTGGCTCTAAAGTGCAACCTTAAGACCCCATCCCCTCAAGGCTCCTCGCTAGAGGCCGAGCTAAATGTACCCATTTTGTTTGACGGAACCACTGAGATCTCCATCACCGAAAATATTATTCACATCACCACAAACACCCTCCTGCTGCCGAAGTCTCCTTCCCCACGTAGGATCAAGGCTTTCCTGGATATCAACTGGACCCAAAAACAGGGCCAGATGATGGTGCTCTGGAATGCCGACAAGGAAGCATCACAAAAGATTGCCCTGGATGTCGTCATCGTGCCTGAGAGCGGAAGGCCCGCTGAAGCAACTCTACAGTGAGTAATGTTCTCTTGTTGAAACACTTTATTTGTCACTGATATTGACTTGAAAAACAAATAAATAATTTCTTCATTTGATACATTGGGATACAAATCATATAACTAATGTGGTATTCTATTGAAACTTTCAGCACAAAACTCATGCTTTTGAATCAAGCTTACCACTCTAACATGAAAGTAGTGGTGCCATTCCTGCTGCAGCGGTACGGAGAGAGAAACAGCATACACATGGAGGTACAGACACCCGAGCAGAAGAAATGGATGCTTGAGGTCGGTGTTCAGAAACAGGGGAGCAACACCGCCAATGTTGACCTCACTTTCAAGAGTGTTCACGACAATAACTACCACCTGACATCAAGTGTCCAGTGGCAGCTCCTCGACGGCCCACTCTGCTTCGAGGTCCAGACCAGAATCACATTCATTGCTCCGCAAAATAAGCAGTCACAGTTTGTACTGCATGTCAAGCACCACATCTCACCCGAGCAGCACATCATTTATCTCATGGTGAGCTCTTCAGAGATTCTCTCTCTCTCTCTCTCTCTCTCTCTCTCTCTCTCTCTCTCTCTCTCTCTCTCTCTCTCTCTCTCTCTCTCTCTCTCTCTCTCTCTCTCTCTCTCTCTCTCTCTCTCTCTCTCTCTCTCTCTCTCTCTCTCTCTCTCTCTCTCTCTCTCTCTCTCTCTCTTCTAACTTGTTGTTTAAAGACCTTGGTATTAAGTCACAGACAAACAGTTTAGTTACTTTAATTCTTTTTTAATGTTCTACCAATGAAAGAACATCAAATCACTTTTTAATTCCAGATGGAAGCCTCGACGCCGAGTATGCAACCCCCATTGAAGATTATCTTCTCATTGGAGAACAAGGACTATTCTTACGTCACAAAGCTTCAAAGCGAAGTCAGCGGTCCTGAGACGCTATTCCTGTGGCAGCTGGAGACCTATCCAGAGGGTGGAGTTAAACACTTAAAGAATGCTATCGATCTCACAGCCATCCACAACGTACTGAAATCAGTGAGCACCATTGTTGGTTTGCGAGGAAGCTCACCATTGGTCACCTCTGCCTATCGGAAGAGAAACGCCTACAGTTATCGCTACACAAATTCTTCCACTGGCATCCACTCCTTAATAATTGAACAGCCGTCCCGCACCGTGGAAGCCGAGGCCACCTACTCTCCTTCTAAGGTGGGCATCAAGTTCTATCCGAACAGAACTGAGAGCGAGGCCAAGTATGAAGTGTCTGGCGAGTACATCGACAGCTTGTGGGAGGCAACTCCAAACTGCAGGGCAAAATGAGCCATCCGATGTTGTCAAGGGACATGACAGCAGTGATAGAGTATACAAGGAGCGGTAGTGGTCAACAAGGATCTTTCGAGTTGGATGTCTTCCCTGATGCAGCTGACAAAATCACTGGTTCCTTAACCTCCGTCCTGCGAGCAAACAATACCATCGCCATCGAGGCTAATCTTTCTTCTAGGGTGAGTGAGACCAAACTATTGGCGATAATGACAGTCATTTCACCACGGTGCAGTGTCTGTAATGTGTTCCCTTTTGCAGGTGCTGCAGGTGAAGCCTAGAGTGATGATGGAGGTCTCCTGGGCAGCTCACACCGCGGCCTTTAATTTCACCTTCCACGAGACTCCCTCTTCACCAGAATCACTCAAGGTCTATGCCAAGTATGACCGTATTTCGAAGAATTACGCAGCTGTGACCTTCCACCTGGCAAGTGAGGGTCGTCCCACGATGGACGTGTCCGGCGTAATAGAACCACGCTACGGGCCTCACTGTGATGGCTTCGCGCTGCTAGCTAATGCACGTACCTCACTTCTTGGGGACTTCGCTGTCAATTCGACTGTGTGCAAACCTGTGTTCCTCGAAGTGGTCATGAAGAAGCAGAATTCCGAAAACATCTACAAAGCTGCTCTTGGCCTTCAGTTGCCTTACAAAGCTCAAATAAGCCTTTCCGAGAGCGACAGATCCCAAACCTGGGATAAATACATCTCCCTCGTCGATATTCATCTTGCAACTCCACGTCACATTAAGATCGACTATGAGTACAGAGAGAACGAAATGGCAGCATTGAAGGTAAGGCATGTTGCTCTCTCTCTCTCTCTCTCTCTCTCTCTCTCTCTCTCTCTCTCTCTCTCTCTCTCTCTCTCTCTCTCTCTCTCTCTCTCTCTCTCTCTCTCTCTCTCTCTCTCTTTTCTGAAGCGATCCATTATTATGGCTATTCATAATCTCACTAGAATCTTTTTCTTTGCAGGATTTGGTGTTGAATGACGTGTACCGAATTACGGAGGAGGTTTTGTCGTGGACGGATCGCGTGTACGCCGAGATAGAGCGACAGGCTAGTCAGGCAGGCGTCCCATTCCCGACTCCTAAAATCCGTCAGTTGATGCAGGAGATTAAGCAAGAGATTGTGGAGATTTATAGAGACTTGATCTACAATGACATTTTGTACGAGTGGAACGCTTTGGTGGAAATTCTACACGGGTCAACAACCACCTTCAAAAAGTCCATTTTCCAGTCATTGCAAAGCATGGCACAATTGCAAAGGGAGTGGGCAGTCTCTATAGTAGAGCAACTAAAACAACACTTCAAACCTGCTATCAACAAGATCAGTGAAGGTACAGTCAGTGTGTGTGTGTGTGTGTGTGTGTGTGTGTGTGTGTGTGTGTGTGTGTGTGTGTGTGTGTGTGTGTGGCTAAGTGAATGGTTGATCTTTGAGGTCAGACTTCCTCACTTAATCCATCTATCAATCAATTCATTACATTTGTCAATCAATCAGTTGCATGATGAGTGAAAGAATCAGTCACTTTATCTATCTCTTTATGTATCTATCTATCGAGTGTCTATCTATCATTATGCATTCCAGACAATCAATGTTTCATGCAATGATTTGACTTTGCCAGCTGTGAAACAGGTGGATCAGTGGATGCAGACCGGTGAGGAGCCTGAAATAGTGCGTCGCTTGATAGAGGAGGTGGAAAGATCTGCCATCTACCGCTTACTTCAGACTGAGATAATCCAGCCCATCAAGGAGACGTACCCACAACAGTACCAGGTTACTGTAGACGTTGTTGCTAAGGTCATATACACCCTCCGCCATGACCTGCTCATGACGAAGCACAAAGTGTTGGCCTCGCCGACACTCAGCAGGGTTATTCGGAAGATTGCTGACTTAAGTCAGGTAAGAAACATCACATTACTCTCTCCATATGAATACTTTATTAGTAGCCTTTTCTATATCACTTTTCAGTAAGGTTTTGTGGTTTGCATGAGCTTACTCTTTGCTTTTTGTGACAGGATAACACACTGAGGCAGACGTTGGAATGGTTGGAGAGCCAATTGATGCAGAGCGTTATCATCATCGCCCCAGAACCTGGTGTATACCACGTCGGGATTCAAATTCCACTGTACCGTCCTATCTACTCCCTCTCTCAAGTTGTGAACATGACGATGCAGATGCAGTCCCCTCTTACTCTCACGGAGAAGATGCTCCTGTCAGCTGAGGCCTTTAATCCGATCTCAGTGAGGAAGATTTTGGAGACCTATAATCGTTGGGTGCCTAGGAACCTGTCCGCATTGCCACTGTCCTTAAACCAATCTGCCCTGGTGGTGGGAGACACTGAGATTCTTACATTTGACGGTGTTCTCCTCCGCATGCCTCGCTCATCCTGTAAGGTGCTACTTGCTTCCGTGCCTGATGTGGTATCCATCTACATGTCCCACCCTCAGCCCTCACAGGGACCAGAGGTCATTCTGCAGGCTGGATCCACCAAGGCCATCATCAAGCCTAACATGGAAGTGGATGTCAATGGTCAACAGGTGCACGGGAGGCAGACTGTTGGTGATTTAGTAATAGAAGTCAATCCACACCGTGTGACAGTCGTCTCCCCAATGCTGGGTGTTCAGTTGATGAAGGAGCAGCGTGTGGTGATGGTGAACGCATCTACGTGGGTCTTTAACCACACCAGGGGTCTCTTGGGACTGTATGACCATGAGCGAGCCAACGACAGAATGATGAGCAATGGCAGGAACGCCTCTAGCCTGCACGATCTAGTGAACTCTTGGCAAGAGAATCCCAACTGTCCCACACCATCCATCACTCCAGTCGACCCCATGCATGTTCCAGTGAAGGAAAGCGTGCTGTGTGACTTTCTGTTCTTCCAGATGAGGCCCTGCATGCCTGTGGTGAGCCCCAAACCCTTTATGCAGAGCTGCCGCATTTATTCTCGTCCCTTTGAAGTAATTCGCTCCTACCAGACCTTCTGCCGAACGCAAGGTGTCATGTTTCCGCTCTCTGTTTTCTAAGGACACGGCCTAGAGAATGACTACTCATAGGAAAGTGTTTTTTATTTTATTTTTTCATAATGTAAGAAAGCAAAGCGTGTCTTAGAATTGAGACATGCACATAAAAGGAAAAAAAAAATAAAAGAAATAAAAGAAATAGATATATCAATGAATTAATAAATGCTGCATTTTACCTTTTGTTTGATCACTTACCTAAGTATCACCTAAACACAAGACAATAGGGGAATAATAAAGACGGGTTCACACATGTCAATATGCGACTGAAACTACAAGTCGCTAGAAGTATCGACTCAGCCTTTCTAGTCGAAACACGTTCACACATAGCGACTGAGAAGTATCAGCTGCACGGTTGGCGGAAAGTGAATGCAAACAAACAACTACCCAAAGAGATGTCTTACTTGAGTGATAATGACGATCGCGATGAAACTGAATTATCGAGTATTTAGTCCTCACCTCCAACAACATCCTGCATAGAGGGAAGCAGTCATAGGAGAGTGCCAACCATCTCATCGATCGCATTTTTCTTTTTCTTTTTTTTTTTTTTTGCTGCAGAATTCACTCTTAGGGTCGCAGATGTGCTCTTTTCCCTCATCAACTCCAAATCTCCTCTTAATCGACACCAAATTTTCAAACCTTTCTCCGTGACGTCACAACGTAAATAAAGTCGCAAATCACCTGAACAAGACTTGACAACATGTTGATCTTGTTTTGTGACTGTTTTTTCCAGCCGTTAGACAACAATATTCAGTCTTAAACTCTATCGACTTACAATTTCAGTCGCAAATTGACACGTGTGAGCGCGCCTCAATTTACGTAAAGGTCATAATAATAAGAAGAAAGATAGGCCTGTTCCGCCTTCCTCAATCTAAGCTCTTTGGTGCTCTCAGGTGCTCGACCTTTGTAAAACCCTGACAGTTGTGGCAAGCTACAAACACGACGTTCCGAAATCCGATTATTCCGAATGTGTTTACAAACAAGAGAGGGCCGGAGAGCCGGAGAGGTACACTACTACACTTCTGGATTGAGGACGAATTTGTTGACAGGAATAACACGCTCAGTAATATTCTGTACATTACAAGTCAATATTGGGTTATTACTGCTGTGGCTCAACCCAGCAGCCGCAGATATGAAAGTCCTGTACGCTAGATAGATTGTGTCCTCACCCAGACCCACACACCGCTACGCTCTCCTGCTCCTGGTTGAAGAATGATTGTGGCAACAGTACTATGTTTAATTATCGGATTCACGGGGGCTGGCAGTGAAATGGTGGCCCTTCGCGTGATAAGTGAACTTCCTAGTGCAGGATATATGTATGGGTAAGTAAGAAGTACCTAGGTATTGAGGTTGATGGGGGCAAGAAATTTTCAGCTTGTGGTCTAATCACTTTGAGGTGTGTTGGAAGTCTGTGAAAGCTTTATCAACCTTATTGACATATTAGATAGCAATAGTGGTAAATTACTTGATGAATGAGAGAGAGTACATAATACCCCAAATTTAAAGACAAATCTGCAAATTACATGTGTTCTAGGTTTTACAGGTAAAGGTTCAGTATAACTCTGATCTCTTATTTTGCAACTATTTTTTTCCAGCCCTTCATTAAATCCACTGCATACATATAGCTAGTATGATAGCATAAGGGGGCACAAAAATACCACCGATCCTTTATCCTTAACAAGCTTGGGGACCTGTGGGAATAAGGGATTTTTGGATGAGGTAAGATGAAAACGATTTATTTCTGAGAAGTAAATTATTAGGTTAGGTTAGATTATGTAAAGCAAGATAGTGATTTTTTTCTGACATGGTGTACAGTAGAGATTTTTTGTCCGACATGGCATGAAATTTTTATTATAGTCCTGCTCGTCTAAGAATGTGGATTGGGTGCGGCCCCCATGGGAAATAGCGGGAGGACAGCGCTGCCATACCTTTAATCCCTCGTTGGCTACACCCCCTCTCTCCCTCTTCCTCCCTCTCTCTTACCCCTCCCTCTTCCTCCCCCTCTCTTTCTTCCTGGTCAAGGACACCGCAGCTGACCTCCCATCACCTGTATGGATGGCGGGCGTGATTGGTGTTGCTGCCGTGAAGATTTGAATGTAGTTTTTTTCTTACTTATGTCAGCTTATTTTAAAGTACTTTCCTTCACGATATAATCTAATTATAACTATGGAACTATTTACCCATCCCAAACCGCAAGGAAACCTCTTTATAAGTATATTATTTTTTTAGCAACACTGTAAAATATGTATGCCACGTTTCTTGCCAGGCTTATGAATATATTATCAATAATAAGTTTACTGCTCTCTCATACGTTGTAATACTAAGGCTAAATGCGTATGTATATTTGCTGACCATATTTGCTAAAGTTTTACTACTATTAGAACTCTGCTGCATCACTGGCTATGAGACATGCTTCACCACTGTACAGCGGGAATTCCCCAACAAGCCGCACCCAATCCACATTGTTGGAGGAGCAGGACTATAGATTGTGTTTTCATTATTGCAGAATGTACTTTCCTGTTGCATATGGTTGTTTTAATTGATTCTGGTGACATATTTGCCATGTTTTAGGTGATTCTAATGATTTATTTCCTGAAAATTATTCATTTTTTTGTCTCACCCCACCTGAAAATCCTGCATTCTCACAGGCCCCCAAGCTTGTTAGGGTAGAGGACTGTTGGTATTTTTCTGTGATTTTATACTATTATTTTTTTTTGTATACAATGGGTTTTGTGAAGGTCTGGGAGAAAATAATAATAATAAAAAAAATTAAATAGATAAGGATTGGGAGTTTCACTGAACCCTTAATGTTTTACCATACAGCTGTCATATGTGGATAGAGATTTGAAGAGCCATGCTTTTAGTAGCAATTGTTATAAAGGATCAAAGGTTATTGGTGGAATAACTATCAAAACAATAACTACTCTGTGTAATTTATGCTGGGTTCATATCCATGTATCAACCCATGCACTACCAAGTATGAAGCGAAATCACTATTTGCAACTGACTACATATGTAAGTGCAACATAAACTTAACGTAGTGCGTGATAATGCACATGGGCATTGGGCAGACATCCATGCATTGTTTCGCATCCCACCACGTAGCTACTGCCATGAAACTTTGCCATTTGTCAAGTGGTCTAAAGTTATCTACATGTCACCATGATACTCAGGTTCTAGGTGGTTACACCAAAGATGCGCTTGGGTGATGATATGGGCCCTGATATCGGTACCAATATAAATAAGATTGCCTGCACCATTAACGTGTGGAGCTGAACATTGTTTCCCTTACTCTTCAAGTATACCTACAGGCGCTATATGCTGTGACATAAAAAAAAAAAATATCTGGGACCATTGCCGGGATGCCATGCAGAACCTGAGCAAGTGTTAGGGTCCACGATATTTTCATGCATGTTCATAAAGATTTTGGCTTCTCACATCAACTGCTAATATATGTGGCTCCACAAAGTGATATCAATGTGATGCTTATGTGAGGCCTATGTGATGATTATGTGTGCTCCATGTTGGTCTCATATTTCCACCAATCAGTACATGGCTTAGCCACGTGATGCTTGGGTTATGTGGCAGTTGCGCTGCCAGTAACGTTGCTGCGCCGATGTGGAAATGCAGTGCGGGTTGTATATAGGCATCTCCATGTTAAAGTGGTCAGTTCATGGTCACGATGGTGTGAGTTTGATACTGACCCACGATAGTTACTTAATGAGATTGGGTTTCTCTTCAACCCCAGCCAAGGACAGGCCACAACCTGACAAATCTGCATTAATGACCCTGTGTGCATTCAATAGGCATTAAGCCCAAGTCTTTCCTTCTGCGCCATCAGTATCTCCCACACCACTCCACCGCTGTTGTGTACACCTGATACCATGCCCAAGGACACCAAGACACCATGACCGAATCCTTCTTGGCTTTCTCTGCTTCCTCTGGATGTTTCTTGCTGCAAGGGCCTTCATTGTCTCCCTTATTATCATGACATTAACATAGTCTATGAAAGCTTGCAATAACATGGTATCATGGCTGTTTTCAGGTGTTATGATAGCAAGGATCTCAAATTTCTCCTTGTTGCTTCCTCTGGTGGTGTTGTAATTGTGACTCACTCTAGTGAACCCAGCCCTTTTGCACCTGTTACGTAGTTTGGCTTGGTGATGGTACACCATACAACAATGGTAGAGGTATGCCATACATACTTCCTTACCTTATGACATCATTGTGCTGATTGCACAAGCATCATGTACATTGACACAACACATGTATCCAGTCCATCACCTTGTGTATGCCCACGTATAGATGAAAAAATACGTATTTGAGCATACATGGGCTTGATACGTGAATGTGTGACTCAGGCCTTAATCAAAGCCTGCTGCCAGTCTCATCCTCAAAATGGCTTTTGGATGTCACTTGTGCTCATAGGTTGTTTATGTAAGAGACAACCTTGAGTGGAGAGTGCAAAAGGGATGACAGTGTACCTCATAGCTTGAACAAGATCTTTTCAGAATAGAGGTTCCTTTAGAAATGAAGATAGTGACTGAATGAGCTGATGTGCTTCCTTCTCCATGTTTGTGGTGGTCACTGTTATAGTTAGTGTGGTTTTGGCAGTAGGTTCCACTTTTCACATCTATTTACATATCTTTATTTATTTATGTATTTATTTTTATTTATTTATTTATTTATTTATTTATTTATTTATTTACTTTTTGCTCTGAGAACATTGCTTCAACAATGGACTGTCATTACTAAGTTAGATACACACTTAACAATGTTGAGTGACTTGAAATAGGATATTACCCATTTTATGTAGAAGTCTTTACCCTGTGATAGATTTTTTTTCTTTATAAAGTTCAGAGTACCTTCATACCATTATCAGCATTAGTAACAACAGTAGTGATTATACTTGGAAATATATTGTAATGAAATATGTGTATCCAAAAAAGTTTTCCTGATGTCATTTTATAAAATAGGTACACTTTTCAGCAATCTGCAGAAAACAGATACAAAACCTGAGGAAAAGCTTCATTTAAGAATGAAGCCAGCAAAATTCAGTGGACCTGAACATCTTCAGGAGCTATTTGGAAAGTGCTTTAAATACAGGGATCAAAAGTAAGTAAAGAAATTTAATTGGAGCTTTTCATGAGAAGTTATGACATGTTGTAAATTAAGAATTAAGTATCACTTTATTAGGTTTTGTAAGTGTTATCTGAGTGTAGATAGTAATTGTACAATTTGTTTTAAACATAGTTACAGAAGTTGCTTAGTTTCCACTTATTTGAATTTCTCCTTCAGGTATGAATATGTGTTATGTCCATTCCACAATATTACCCAAGAAGACATTCAAGCTTATTATGAACCATATAAAGGTGTTCTTGGGTAAGTATTTTAATTTTACAATATATACATAATATTATTATTTTTACTGTTTGGTTTTATCTAAGGTACTGTCAAGTGAAGTAGTAAAAAGAAAAACATGAAATAGAAAGCAAATAACTAATGATAAAATGCAGTTTTCATATTATCCATGAAAATAATATAAGAATATTGTGTGATGCGCAAAGAACATGGACAGATATTCTAAAATTTTCCTGTGTTTTTGTTTTAGGATTACATCCCTAAAAGATCCTATTTCATTGTACTGGAATGAAAATATTTCAAGACCATAGAAACTTAACTCGTCATTTATATTGCATACTTTTTCTAAAGCACAATATAAATCTTTACATGGTAGTTTAGATATTTATTCCTAATCAAACCAATGACTCATCCAGAGTATGGAGTGACTGGACAATTGATAACAACAAATTTGTGGCAATGAATATGATTGAAGGAAGTAGATGTGGTGAAGGCACACACCGCTCCACCAAGGTCAGTAACAAGTTTGAATGTTAATTATATGTTACAGTTTTATGTTAATGCCTGTTTGTCAAGGTAGACTTGATAATTAGGCTTTTACACACCAATTCAGTCTTGATTAGTGAGTATGTGCAAGATTTATGAATGGAAATGTTATTTTCAATTGATAATAACCAAGTCATTTAAGATAGGACACAAACTTGTAACCATGTTGGAAGAATACTGCTGCCATATTCCCTGCATGATTTTAAAGGAGGATTATGATGATTAAAATGGAGAGCAAAGTAACAGAAAATCCTTGCTTTGGATATTTATGAATTTATATATATATATATATATATATATATATATATATATATATATATATATATATATATATATATATATATATATATATATATATACATACATACACCTCATTGTGATGTGCCTTATAATGTAATTATTCAGATTTTTGTCTTGTTTAGGTGACTTTAAGCTGTGGTGGCCACTCTGAATTAATTGAGGTGACGGAACCTGAGAAATGCAGGTGAGACTATGTAATGGTCTTCAAACATTTGTCATTGAGATCCAGTTTTATTTAATTTTTTTTTCTTCATTGTGACATTGTATGTTTGTTAGACTTCTCTCCATCAGCTACACAAAAACTATCCCATTTCATGCTGGTGAAAGGGAGTAAGCTGGAAAATTGGAGTCTTTCATTCTCTCTCTCTCTCTCTCTCTCTCTCTCTCTCTCTCTCTCTCTCTCTCTCTCTCTCTCTCTCTCTCTCTCTCTCTCTCTCTCTCTCTCTCTCTCTCTCAAGAAATTCCTATTCTGAATTATGACGCACTTATTATAATTATTATCTCTAAATGAAAATTGTATGTTATTTATAATGCACATTAATAAATGGTTTCATTCAATTTTTTCATGTATGTACAGTAAACACTGCATAAGTTGAACTTGAAAGCTGGAAATCATTTAAGTCAGACAAGTGCACCATTAGGCATGTTTTGCTCTTTGATTGAGTAATTTTAAACCACTTGGCTTATATGCTGTGTAAAACACCCCTTACATTGTCTGAGCCATTTGAGAGGTTGTCCGAGCTGTTTGAGATGTGAAATGTGTGCCATGCTAGTGCCGATGCCAAGCTCAGTCTTTACACAGCTAACTTAGCAAGCATTTGGCAGTGTCTCCGTCAGCTTTTGTTCACTCTGTAGCCTGTATTGTTGCCTCTGTAATTCTATCTTGGCTTCTAAGGGCAAGGTCGTGTGTTCCATGCTACATGAAATAAGGTTAACATTTTGTATTGGGCATATGAAATCCCCTGCAATTTTAAGGTGAAAAGATTGCCCTGTACAGTGATGTTGTAGTTATAGAATTTGGATATTTGTATACCGCTTTCAAACTTTAAAAAATGTTATCATCAGGTACCTGGCGAAATTCAAGACACCACTTGTTTGTGGAATTAATGCAATGGTTGTGTATCCAAGGCTACCTGAATCTCTCCAGAGACAGTGGGATGAGGTGGAACAAAACCGACTGGATGGTTATCTCACTGAAAAGGTGTGTAGTTATATTATTATTGTGTTTTACTTTTCAAGAGCTCAATTTCTCTTACTTAATTCAGGAAATAATTGTTTCATGCAATGTGAAAAAAGGGAATGTAACTTATCTTTACCAACAGTGCATGGCTTTTTAACTATTGATCCACCTGTGGTATGGGCTGATTTTGATAAAAAAAAAATCATTTGCTGGAAAACCTAAGCATCTTAATAATACAGTGGAGACTCTATGCTCAAACTTAATTTGTTCCAAATGGCTGTTTGAGTATCATAAAGTTCGACTATTGATACCTATAAATCAGATAATTCATTCTAATCTTAGCAAAGCCTTGAATTTATAGAAATTTCAATGTATTTTTTTTTTATTGTTTGATTTGTATGTACCGTAAGTGAAGGCTGGTGATGGATAACGTAGAAGAGGAAGGGAGAAGGATGGGGAGGTGGAGGGAGGTCATCAAGGGATGAGTCACCATCCATAGAAATGTCTTTGTAACTTTTCTCCTTGTGTTATTCCTGTGAACCCACTAGTGGAGACCTATTGTTCACTAATACTTGCACTCTCATCAGATTCCTTATTTTCACCACTAATGAGCCTCTTTGGTGCTATTATTTGTTTGTAAATGAAAAAACTGCAGAATGTAGAGGACTTTTTTTTTTTTTTTCAAGACTGCTACAGGACGGGATGCCCACCAGTATCAGGTATACCATTTTGCTGGTATTGCTGGTAAAACTGGTGAGAGAACAGAAAAATGGTGGCTGCGGGAAAGGAGAGGACAGAGCTTTGTTTACAACCATGTGTGTGGCTGTTTGATTATCAGATATTTTCACCACTAGTAAGCCTTTGGTGTTAATGTAAGTTTATAAATGAAAAATTACAGACAGAATACATGAGAATGTTATTCTGATGGCCATGGCAACACAATTGGCAGAGAGAGGGGAAGGAGAGGCAAAGAGCTTTTGTTTACAACCATGTTTGTAGATGTTCGACTATCAGGTATTTTTCTAGTATTAAATCGAACTTTTGCATTTGGGTATTAAAAAGTTCAACTTTAAGACGTTCGAGTAAAAATAGTTTCAGCAAAGTCAAAGTTTTAAAAAATCTATATTAACCTGGTGTGCATGTGTATAGTGTGATGAATAATGATGCCAGTGGTGTTTGTGGTGCTAACAATTAGTGGCTGTCATCAATGTTATGAATGGGGTCCCGTCACCTTGGTAATGGTAAAATCACCACAAAACCGGATTACATATGATTGGTAGGCTATGTGTAGTACATATGTAAAGGAATGGGGGTTGGCATTATATTATTCACATCACTGAATTATTAGTAGGTTATTGCAATTCCCAATAGATTAAGTGTGCAATGGAACTTTTTTCTATTGTTTTCATATCTATACTATTTGTAAACAGTTCTGAATCATTTAGAAGTGAAGAAATATGTGGTATTTTCTGAAGTAGAGTTCCAGACTTAACTCTACATCACTTTTATTACATATTCTGAATTTGCAAGTCAATGCACTTAAATCTGCCTTATCTTGTGGCTACACAGTCACAGGCTACAATAAGATTTGGAGTATATATGGTGTGTTTTTGTCAAGCTCAATTAACACATAAATAGTCAAGAATATTTTTTAAGTTGCTGCCATAACTTCATATTATTGGTGCTGAAGACAACTATGCAAGACACTATACATTTTTAGTTAGCACAGGGTGAGTTAAGAGAATAAAAAGATCTATGGAAGTAAGGTACACATACCATATTAACAATTCTTTTGGGTTCAGTTTACCTTCATAAATATTACCTTAATATATGAATGAGATAGATGTATGAATATTAGATAAAAAGTTATTGGAGCCATGCCTGCATATTTTAGGTTAATGTTCATGTAAAATATCTGTTTCATGTTGAGGTTAAGGTATATAAATATTTTTGTCCTTTTATGTTATTTGAAATCAATTTAATTTTTATTTCAGGGTTTTGAAAAACAGTTGCAGAGGATATTTGTTCAAGCTGGATTTTACCTCTCTCCAGATATAAAAAAATCATTACTTTACAATGTAAGTATCTTTTTATCCCTTTTCTAACTATCATCAATGTGTAATTTATATATGAATTGTCATGGGGCGTTGAAAGCTATACAATTTCTTAGAAAGAGAGTTTTCTGAATAAGAGTTTGATGTTGCATATTGTCTGAACAATTTATGCGTGAATGAATAAATTCTTTGTCTTTCCTCAGGTAACAGGAAGAGCAGATGAGAGCTGTAAGGCTGCATTAGATGCAGCTCTCTCTCGTGTCAGTGAGCTTGAAGAGGAGCTCAGACTTAAAGAAGATATTATTAAAGAATTAGAAGAAAATAAAAAAAGGACATAATTTTTGCTTTTGCATAAACATGTACTACATGTAAGACTAAGATCCGTGCAGTCACAACTATACTTCTGTTGAAAAACGTCACCTTATTTGAGATGGGAACCAGTCATAATATGAATTTTTTCCCCATACTTGTCTCCATTCCTTTAGTTATATAAGGTGTTTTCAGTTGCGTTGCCGCAAAGCCAAACGTGTTTGAGTTCACGCTGAACAGGACAGTACTGAGGACACCGTCAGTGCTGCCATGTCACTGTGATCTCAATCCCTGGGAGAAGTCATCGTACACATCAGTCGCCTGAGCTAGTGCTGTAGTCAAAACATAAACACGGCAGCATGCTGGAAGAGTTTGGAGATTTATTCCTTTATGGGGAGTATTATAGGTCACCAGTGCTTCATCATTTGTACACACTGAAGGCTGAGCAACCCAATACCCCTCAAAAACAGTAGGTCTTCAGTCCTTGGAAGATGTACAGTGATTTGATCTATGTGGACTTGTTTTAAAGGTGTTCTGTTGTAGATGTATGGCTGTGGTTTTCTGATGCCTATATAATTGAATTACATAAATATTTAGCAGATAATTCATTACTTTGTGATATAAGGATTTGCAGCAATATTATAATTTTATTCACCCAATAACAGAAAAGTAACTCCACTATTATATCGAAGTCACGACCAGAAGCATGGAATCGAACAACACCCACAACAAGGATGGATGGATGCGACATGTCACTAGCTACCACCAGCTCATTAATTTGTTTCATCACGGTGTGTGTTTGATTCTGGTTCTCTCCAGTGTGCTGCACAATAGGTAAACTTAAATCTTCATCTATAGTATCCACTTCCATGTCCTAAAACATGACTTACTATTCAGTCTTATTTGAAATGTAACTCCTTGTTGATTTCATTTCCTGAGGTTGATGGGGGTTGCTCCACACTAATTGGCTGAAAAGTGTTTGGCAAACGAGGTCAAACACAATGGAAAGGTGATTACGAGCATTTGCCAAAACTGGCCTCTGTTTGATTATGATTCCGTTTTTCCCCAGCCGCACCTTTACTGAAAAGGCCTATATTTCCATGTCAGTTACACCTCAAAGTTGTTATGATAATCCAAATAGGCTTTTTTAAATCAGTCATAATAGATCAATCAAATGAACCTGAATGGGATTGCCTGGAAGACAGATGCTTCCTATTCCTTTCAAATTCTCCACCACTGATGGCACCAGCACATTTCACTACAGTGTATTGTTATAAAATAAAACTAGATAAACTCCTCAATGATGTTCTGTCACTTCCCCTGCCAGGACAAGAATGTGTTACTTGCTTTGTTCTTTGCAGCTCTGGGTAATGATGAGAGGGGTCCCTAAATTTCTCCAACTAGAAGAGAAACTTGGCAAGTATATCTGCTTTCCTGGTAGAGCAAGGATGGCGTTGGATGAAGAGACAGATGCTGACATCACTTCTGTGTAGTTCCCAGGTGTCATCATAGGGGAAGGGATGATAGATGTCACCATAGCAAGTGGGTGACAAGCAGCTGGCCAGGGAGGAAGGCAGATGTGATCACGTCTTTGGATGAATTCTGACACACACCAAGGTAATAGGGGCTGAGTGGCTTACATTCTCTCACACTTGGTGCATTGCTGTTGGCCACTAGATTCTCCTGTGTAGATAAGAGGCTCATCGCCATCACCAGTGCCTCATCCTTGTTTATGATATACTAGTACCATAGACATACATTGCCCTATTTCCTCCATGTTTCATTTCCTCACCAGGTTGTGCAAAGGTTAGTGACGTGTGAAGATTCTGTGTGGGTGTTAAGTAGAGCAATGGTGCAGGTCCTGCCTCTCTGGCTGCAAAAACAACAAAGGAAGCAAGGATCTGGGACAACCCATGATGTCATGTTCCTTCCACCTCCTCTTCTCATGGCTATGTTTTGATTAGCTGTCTCTCCTTCCTTGAGTTTTCTTTTTTGCTATTCTATCAATTTGCAGCTCTCTTCATGCTGTTTCTATTAAAATATCCTAAATAGTTAAGTTTTTGGAAGAACTAATGTAAAAGATGTGTCAAGACAAAACTGCAATGCAGTATCAGAGATATACGAGTAAAGCAAAAATCCTCACATACCTGCAGAATTTGAAACAAAACCAATAGTATGTGCAAGATGAATACTACTCAATAATACTAGAGAGTACTTTATTAGTGACGTTTCGGTACCACTTCATGCTCTATCATATGAAAGAGAGAAAAAGAGCCTGAAGATATTTTGGGATATTTTCTGGACAGACAGATTGTAAAGCAGACGCAGATTAATGATTGAGATATGCTTTGTACAGAATGAAGGTAAAATTAAATTTGTAGACATTTTGAAACATATTTCAAACACATAGATGGACAAATAAACAAATATTGGGAAGTACATAACCTCACCTGAATAACCTGTAAATTCTTCCAGATAAGAATCCTTTGTTATCCTTATTTTGTGAATTACTGAAGGATAGAACAGAAAGAAACCAATCATTGTCTTGATTTTTTATTTATGAGCATGTCAGCAACACCACTGCATCTGAGAAAGGCTGCAGCAGTATCTCACATGCTCGTTTTCTCAGTTACATTATCTAAAGAGAGCTGGACTGATTGTTACCATTAATATTGATATGATTTATTTTTCAATATTTTTATTTACTATGTAATTTTTTTTATTTATTTATTCTTTTCCAATTGAACATTTTGTCAGTCAAATTGTCTGAATACACACATAAAGTAATGTTTATTTATGTACTTTATTTATTATTTATGCATTTGATTTATTACTGTAAGAAGTTCCTGAATCCATATAAAGTACAATGAAATTATTTTTGGTATCAACCCGGGTCTCTTAAGGATGAATGTAAGTCATCATCCATACTCTATCACTTAAATCAGAATATACAGGTAGATGATTCAAACCTTATAACAGAACATTCCTTAACATGTACAATGAAAAGTGAAATGGAGTTTGTTGCATAGAGAGGGAAAAAAAAAAAAAAAAAAAAAAATGAAAAAAAAAAAATTGTAGTAACTATTGACAGGTAAAGTTTTGAGTACTTATTTACAAAGACACATCATACTAGCAATAAGGGGAAGACAGTACGAGTATTTGCAGTCACACACAACATGCTAATTATTCTTCCAAAGTTATCCATCATTCTCAAACAACCAGACTGAGCTTTTTGAACTGTTGTATGATCAAGACAACCACCACACTACTGCTCTATGTTCATTGCAAACCACCCTTAAAGTATTTTATAAGACACTGGAGAAATACATAGCATTTTGGATGTGGCTCAGAAGTGATATTTCTTTCCCTGCAGGCTGGCCAGACACTTCACCCTTTTGGGGAGCTCTTGTACAGTATTTATTATATATCTGTGATGTGATGGCTAACACATACTCTTTTTTAATTTACTGTGGCACATGAAAGTTTGGCAATACATACTGGTTTTTATCCATGGATATCCCATCCTGAAGAATACTGGATAAGTGTTCTTCTGTGCCCAGGGCTCAGTTTAAGAGTGTATTTTCAAACTATATATATATATATATATATATATATATATATATATATATATATATATATATATATATATATATATATATATATATATATATATATATATATATATATATATATATATATATATACACACACACACACAGCTTATATCCTTCCTATCTTTTGGTGAATGTGCCTAACATGCTCTGTATTCCCACTCTTCTACTTTCTGCTTAAAATTGTATGATATTGTTTTGCAGACAGGAAACTATGCCTCCTAAACACAGCTGCACTGTAGACTAGGGTGAGACATCTCTCATTCTCCATATGATTTATATTTATACTAAAATTTGCATTCATCTTCATGAAATATCATTGGATTGAAATTATATTCAAAATCATGTACATATATTAAAATGATGTACAATTTGTTCTTAAGAAAACTGTACATGCTAAATCTATCTTGAATTCCTGTGAAAGGGTAATGACACTAGGACAGCCAGGTAGGGTATGGAGATGTGTTCAGACTACATATAATATCTATGGGAACACTGATTTAGGCGATCAGCAAAAAAAACAGTAAATAAGCTTTTCACACTATTATATAAAGTGCCATTTGATTTGTATATGTAGTTAAGCACAAAGAAAAATCACTTAAGAAGAAAGTGTGTATACTGTATATAGTGTTTCTTTATTTACATGAAGCAGTGGTGATAGTTGCTCACTGCACAAGCCAAAGATTCAAGATTTTGAAACCTTAATTTCTTACAATTCCTGTAACAAGTTTATATATATATATATATATATATATATATATATATATATATATATATATATATATATATATATATATATATATATATATATATATATATATATACTTTACTATATATTTTCTGTATGCATATCAGCAATATTTAGCAGCTTCCCAGCTTGGCACAACATGCTCAGCAACAACAACAATAAAAGAAAATAATAAATTCTGGTAACATCTTTGGTATTGAATGAGTTTTGAATTCCAGTACAGATATGTATGTCAGGGCGAAAATTGTTAGCCTACAACAGTGATTCATATGGAGGGTAGAATACTTTTGCTGACTCTGGAAATTATTAAAGGAAAAAAAAAAAGCAAAGAAAACAGCTTAGGGATAACAGAGCAGTGACTGACTAAGATTATCTTACAAGCTAATTCCAACAATTTCCCTCCTTCCAGATTTTTTGCCTCACCCGTTTGTTAATTGAGTACAACTTCGTCTTTCTTCTCTCCTTAATAGGCCCTCAAGACTGCATTCCCCAGAGACAAGGAACTCAGGCACAGAGGATAAATGAAGCCTCAATATGAAGTGAGTATGATATTAGCACTGTAACCCAATGTTTTTGGGAGGAAAAGGGGTGATACATGGAATGCACCTGAGAGTGTCTGTAGTTTAATATATAAATTGTGTACTTTGGTGTGATTGATTGTTTTCTTTGATATAGATCAAACAATGACAAGGAAATAAACTACAGAATATAGACTGATTGGATGTTTGGAGAAGTCATAAGTAGTCAGCACTCCCTCTGATAGCAGAAAATTAAGAACAGGCTACAGACTAGCATGGTTCCTTAGTTAATAGTCTTATTTGTCAATGTGGCTAGACACAGAGGCTTTGTCTAATTACTTTTGTGGTAATTATTAATTTTTATTCTCATTTTGGAGGGAGTGGCAACAACTGCACTGAAATGTGTGCATACATCCATGGAGGGATTGCAGGTCAGAGGGTTAATATTAAAGTTGAGATGTTGGATTAAGTGTACAGGAAAATGAGCTGTGATGAGACTTGCACCTTTCCATAAACTCTTCAAAGTTCAGAGTGGTGCAAAAACACATCCCGAAAAAATGTTTCTTAAGTGTAATACTGGTTCAATTACTATTTACTAAAACAATGCCAAGTTAAGAGAACTTGTAAACTGCAATGATGGCTGCCCAGTTCGCTCATTTTCGGCTTATTTTAGCGTCTTTCATCTCATTGGAGCCATAGAAGGTGACACTTTCAACGAGGGAAACATAAGTGGTATTGAACAGTTATATGATATATTTACAAGTCAACCCTTAATGGCACATTGCCCTAGAGAGTTGATGAAAAGCATTAAATTATGTTAGTTCATCAGGTGTCAGGGACAGACGTCGAGGTAACGACCCAGCAAAGGAAGTGAAGCAATTGTGGTTGTGATGTATCACTGCTTTTGTGAGTTACTGTGCTTACATTTTGCTACTGGCTCATAATTTTTAATGAACTAATTCAACTTTTCTTTAGCGAATGGTTGTTGAACATAAATTCAACATGTCTAAGTGTTTTCTGGCTTTTAACTCATCTCACAAACAGAAACAAAAATGTTACTTATTCCTCATCCTTTACATCATATTAAATGATTATTTTTCTCTTGATCTTGCAACACTTGCTTGCTGGCATCCGGTGACGGCATAAGATCTCTGGCACGTGATAACAGAGCTTGGTGGCAGCCAGACAGGGTTCACATTGAGCACCGTTCAGGCATTTGACGTATATTTGATCCACTTGTACTTTTGTCGTACTAGTGAAACCTTCTCCTCCTTTACCTTAGTGCCCATGTCCTGAAAAAGGGAAGAATCAGTGAATTAGACAGTGCCAACATGAACCATAAAGTAATAACAAAATTACACTAGTAAATAATACAAACATGATTTTACACATTTGATAACATGCTATGTTCTAATTCTAGGTAAGATGCAATGGACTAAATGCTCTTTGTATTGATCTAGCTATTGACTAATGACTAGACTACGGACTGGTCCTACTGTATTAAAGGAATGGTGCAGGCAGTGCTGGGAGTCTATGGAGTGGATGGTGTTCCTAATGTGGCAGAGATGTCACTACCTCACCTTGGCTCAAAGTTGGTGCTGCCACTCGTAGCCGTGAGAGGCAGCCACCAAGGTACCAGCAAGATGAGTGTGTCCATGTGTTTACTTTAAAAATACTGAGATGATGAACCTTTTCCTTGTATATTCATAAGTGAGGAATATTATGTACAATTGAAATAAAAATTTCCTAAGTAACCAAAATATATGTTGAACAAATAATGAAAATATAATAATAATAATAATAATAATAATAATAATAATAATAATAATAATAATAATCACTAAATAGCAATTATATTGTTGTGTTCCTTTTTGTAAGTAATGATTCCAGTCCTTTCCATTCTTTGGTCTTACTTTTCCAAAGTGGGATGAGGGTAAGTAGGTTAGATGTAGGGTGTGGTTAGATGTAGGATCCAGGTATGGGTAGGATAAAGGATCTGACTTAGCCATTAAGTTATGAGTAAGATACTTTAAGATTAATAGAGAGAGAGAAAAAAAAGGAAGGATACAGGAATGACATGGAAATTGTGATTGAGGTAAGGTAAAGGAACAGTGGTAGAAAAAAGACTTAGGAATCTGTCTGAGTGAATGGTCTGCTGTGGACACGAGAAGGTGAGAGGAGTCCTTGGAGCCGTTCCTCGTGCTGAGTCTTGTCTGAGAAGGCCAAGTGGGCATCAGTTGTTGTTGGTATTGTCAAGGGTCTCAGAGTCCTTGAAGGCTGAGTGAAGGAGTGGTTAGATATCTGGTTATTATTATTGTGTTTCTTTTGGGACCTTATACTGTGAAGGGGAAATTTAACTACTGTAGGCAAAGCTTGAAACGTTGAGTTATGTGTGTCATGTGTTAGGAGGGAAGATGTGTTAAATTCTTGAGTCTGATTTAAAGCAGGTTGATGGTGAGAAGCATGGCGTTTGACGCTCTGGAGGCTCCATAGAACATTAGGCCCATTGTGGCTCCTAGAGTCTTGCCCTCCTGGAGAACCTATGTTGAGGCTTAACAAGGAGGGTTCAGTCAAGATTTCCACACTGTTTATGTCTTGCGTTGGGTTAGTTTGGTCATAGTACACGTTAACTCTTCGTTGCTGAGTTGTTAGAGGTCGAAAGGTTGTTGGATGAGTATTCTGAAGAAAGTTAGTTCTTTCTCTTGATGTGGTTGTTATTGGTCTGGATGTTACTGGAAAGACATTCTGGTGAAAGGGTGTTCTGTGTGTAGTTGTTAAGAATGTGGGGGTTGTTGGGAAGACATCTGCTGAAAAGTCAATTCTACCTCTTGGGGTTCTTGGAGTTGTTGTAAAACTATTAATGGAAAAGTTGCTATATCTCCATCCATTCTCAAAAATAGTAGCAGGTGTATTAATTTCACTGTCGATTTTGTTTTTTTTCACTTTCACTTCTTCAGAATTGAACACCTGAGGGAACCCTTTCCTACTGTCCCTGAATGTACCAGCATGCTCCTCATTACTGCTACCACCATTATCATCATGCCGACTACCATTCAATTCATTAGTAAAGATACTTAAAAGGGTTTCATCTGATATTGTGGATTCTTTTGAGCTGTCAGGCAAAAAGGAAACTGAACCAGGGTTAGACTGAAGACAGGGAGAGCCAAGGTTAGTTCTAATGAAAGCTGGAGGAAGGGAGCATGGATAGGAAGAATCTAAAGGAGGATTGATGACCGTCGTGGATGGATTGTAAGAGAAGAATGGGGGTCGTGTTGGATTTCCGTGAGTAGAGTAAGGAGTGTCTTTGAATGTAGGCACATTTCCATAGGAGGTTGGGGTAGGTGGTGGATCATATGTATTAGCAGGTGATAAAGGAGGATAGACTGGTGGTGGTCTAAGTGTAGAACCATAAGGAGTAAGGGGAAGGGGTGTGTGCTGGAAGCCAGAACCTCCATGATGTTGTACACAAGGTGTTCCGTAGTGTTCAAAGGAGTCAGGTGACTGTGTTGAAGGTTGGACAGTTGAGTGACAGGGGATAGGGGTCGGGAATGAGGTAGAGAGCCAATCAGGAGTGGATGTGGGGACATACACACCACTGCCCCCTGGCCGATGGGCACTTGGCAAAGGCTGGGGGGCGCTGTAGGTCGTGGATGGGGGTCGGGGAATAAGGAGCTTGTTGGGGAGCAATGGTACCGATAGAGGTACTGGAATGGGTCGATTCTCAATATGCTGTGATTTAGTATGGTGACCTATGGAGCTGCCACTGCTGTGTGAAGGACCATAGATCGCACCTTTGGGAGAGGGAACACCGTAGCTTGAAGAAGGAGTGTGGACTGGTGGGGCACCATATCCAGTACCAGAGATGACAATGTCGTCAGGCTTGGGGGCACCGTATATTGTTTGACTGCCACCACCATGACCACCACCATGACCACCACCATGACCACCACCACCATGGTGAGCCTTAGGTGGTGGGCCATAGCTGGTAGGGGGAGGGCCATAGCTGGTTGGGGGAGGACCATAGCTCGTTGGTGGAGGACCATAATTGGTTGGGGGAGGGCCATAGCTAGCAGGAGGAGGGCCATAACTAGCAGGGGGAGGACCATAACTAGCAGGGGGAGGACCATAGCTGTTAGAGGGTGCATGGCCATAGGAGGGAGCAGCAGGAACATAGACTGAAATAAAGAAAATCAAGCATGAGAAACTCATCATGAAGTTTTTATACTCATGTTTCACTTATCAAAATGATAAAACACTGGCACATATTAGAGTGAACTTACAGTAGTAGTAGTCTTCATCATCACCACCCTTGCCTCCCTTGGTGAACTTGGTAAACTTGCTTCCGAGGTCATACAGGCCACCCTTGATAGCGCCATTCATCTTATCAAAACCTGCCTTCATGCCCTTGATGGCATAGTCTCCAGCTTCAAAGGCATCTTTCATTCCTTTGACAGCATAGTCGCCGGCCTTGGAGATAGTATCTTTCATGCCTTTCAGAGCATAATCTCCAGCTTTGGAGATAGCTCCCTTCATACCCTTGATAGCGTTATCACCAGCTTTGAAGAGGGAGCTCATACTGAAGCCACCTTTGCCCTGGAAAATGATTAGAATACAGTATTGCGCGTAGTTCAAACTCATAAATAATAGCTACTGGCATTCTTCTTTATCACGCACTTCATTTCGTTCTCAATACCAATAATTATGAAAGGCATTTTTCCAACCATTCCCAACTGAAAACAAGGAACAATGATGTTCAAGGCCTGAATAACACAGCCCGTCACTTATAAATAAAAGTTACCGAGATTATTAATTAATTAATTAATTAATTAATTAATTAATAATTATTATTTTGAAGCACTAGGTTCATGGAGGAGGAAGAAAAGGATGAGGCTAACAAACTCACCTTGCCTTTGCCCTTTCCTTGGTTTGGCCTGGACACATAGTAGTATAACTGTGGTGGATGACCGTAGTGCATCGGTGGCGGTCCATAGGAGTGGGATGGTGCCTTGGGTGGAGGTCCATATGAAGGGGAAGGTGGCGGTCCATAGGAGGGAGAGGGTGCTTTGGGTGGAGGTCCATAAGAAGGGGAAGGTGGTGGTCCATAGGAGGGGGAGGGTGCTTTAGGAGGAGGTCCATATGAAGGGGAAGGAGGTGGTCCGTAAGAAGTAGGAGGAGCACCGTAGGAAGAAGAGATGCCACCCCCATGGCCTCCTCCATGTCCACCGCCATGTCCGTGTCCACCTCCATGTCCACCTTTGCCAATGCCTACATCAGCCAGCACCAGGCCGCTCGTGGCCACGAGAAGCATGAGATACATCTGTGGGAAGACAGTGGCGTTAATCTCCTGTAACTGCGTAACATGTGGAATGGTGGGAAGAAATTACGTGTATGTATGTGTATATATATATATATATATATATATATATATATATATATATATATATATATATATATATATATATATATATATATATATATATATTAGTCGCTCGAGGATTTTGTAGATACCTGCACCTGCATCGAACAGATCCGTGACAATCTGAATTTCTAAATGAAAAGCATCGATAAATAGAAAGAAGAAGAAGAAGGAAAAAAAAAAAAACTTCCCTAATGGTGGGGGTTGTTGATGCGCGACATGTTTCCTTTTACCCTTCCTCTCTCTTCTTCCTCCTCCTCCTCCTCGTCCTCCTCCCGCTGTTGCTGTTGGTACTACGTACTGCTCTCCCCACAACATGTTCTACTCATTGGGTATGCAGAGGCCGTCACTCATCACTTTCTAGTTTCTCCCGGAATGTAGGCTTGGACCTTTATTTATTTTTTTAAATTTCATTTCTAGGTTTGCGCAACGAAATCGTACCCATGCATCGAAAGCTGCATAAAAAAAAAAAAAAAAAAAAAAACTGCTCAGTTACATCTGGATATTTAATTTCCAGGATCTCTCTCTCTCTCTCTCTCTCTCTCTCTCTCTCTCTCTCTCTCATTGAAATAACGGAAACTGAC
>NC_059296.1:2932500-2942500 GCF_017591435.1 Portunus trituberculatus
ATTTTTTGTTCTTCCAGCCAAGGTGACTGTCATGAGAGAGAGAGAGAGAGAGAGAGAGAGAGAGAGAGAGAGAGAGAGAGAGAGAGAGAGAGAGAGAGTAATTTAGATCTGTGATGAGACGCCGTGGGGTGTTGTGTTACAGTTTAATACGATGGTGATGATGGTGTAATAAAGCAGCTGTTACTAACCATCGTGATGAGAGAGAGAGAGAGAGAGAGAGAGAGAGAGAGAGATAGGAAGTAAGAGAACAAACTATCCAGCAAACAATAAGTCGCATGTTCTCCCCAAGATCGTAGTCTCCGTTACTCTTTACATCTCTCTCTCTCTCTCTCTCTCTCTCTCTCTCTTCGACCCTCCCTCGGGCACAGACCCCGCCACTTTCTCCTCCCCCGGTCGTCGCGTTCCTGCTGATGTATATGGAAGAGTCTATTGGGGCTAAATTCTGGTGGCTTCTCAGCGTTATTCCTTCCTCTTCTGATGTTCTTAGCCTCGCCTCCTGCAGCAGTGGCGGTGATCACCTCCCGCACACCAGGGGCTCGGTACCAGAGGAAGGCAATGGTGGTACAATGATAGAGGAATATGTGAGCTCCTGTTTTTTTTTTTATCTTTTTTCCATTATAATTTGTTTATTATTTTGTACGTGGCCGGATTTTAGGAGTTAAGTAGTTAGTGATGCAGTTTGGATATAAATATACGTCTTTTTACTACTACTACTACTACTACTACTACTACTACTACTACTACTACTACTACTACTACTACTACTACTACTACTACTGCTACTATTACTGTTATTTCTAAAGCTACTATACTTATTTCTTTCACAGTCTCTCTCTCTCTCTCTCTCTCTCTCTCTCTCTCTCTCTCTCTCTCTCTCTCTCTCTCTCTCTCAGATCGGTACAGTGATATCAACTGACAACCTGAAATGATGCAAAAAAAAAAGAAAAAAAAACAACAAAAAAAGAAAGAAAAAGGTCGATAGGAAATGGTAGTGATAGTGGTGGTGATAATAAAAGTGTCGATGATGATGGTGGTGGTGGTGGTGGTGGTGGTGGTGATGGTGGTGGTACTGGTGGCGGTGGTGGAGGTTGTGTAGAGGCATGATTTGTACTTTTCTTCCTTTTTTTTCTCTTTCCTACTCTTTTTGATGGCTACGAAGGACGCGTTGTGTTGTCATAGAAAGGGGGAATAATTGGAGGAAACGAGAGGTGAGAGAAAAAGATCGGTTTAATGTCATTTTAGGGCTAGTGAAAAAAAAAAGGAGCGAAAAAAAAAATATCTGCAAAAGAGCAATGTTACGAGTGACTGGCTACTGGCTGGCTGACTGAACCATTGCAGAGCCTTGTTTCACCACTCATTATACTGCAAGCTCTCGTTCACTTGCTAATCGCTAAAGTTTCGTTTTCTACTCAGCTCGTGAAAAAAAAAAAGAAATGAAAAAAAAAAACTCATTCACTTCCTCTCGAATTTCTAAGAACCGGATTAACACACTATTTTTCTCCTCCATTCTAAAACCTGTAAGCAAGACAAGACGAAGAAAACTATTTGAAGTGGAGGTGTTTTCATTACATCGATAATCTTCACGAAAATGCCAGTTTAATGATGATTCCAGTGTACGATTCATGAAACCGAAGGAATACAGGGAGGCGCAAGGAGCTTCACTAATGTTCGACTCCCAGGGTTCACTTCACAGGTAACGTAAAACTAAAAGAACGAAGAAAGAAAATAATCATCTGCTCTGCCTCTCCTCCTGCTCAGGCCTGTGCTAAGGAGCGAGTGAGGAAGTTCCTAGAGAGTTGGCCTGGTTTGGTTGGTTCCCCGCCCTCCTCCATCCACGCGCCTGAGATGTGCTGGGTATGTGTTCAGCTTTCAAGCCCCGAGCACTTGGAATTGAAAGATCACTAGTAACTATTAGGTTGGACATTTTGGGGACGATTGTGCGTAGGACTTGAGAACATTCACTTTAATATCAAAAACCTTCCCTTTCTTCTTCTTCTTTTCCTATTCCTTCTTCTCCTCCTCCTTGTCTTCCTCCGCCTCTACTTTTTTTTTTTCTACCATCACCACCATCTTATCACCTTCACTATTTTTTTTTTTATAGTCACTCATCCCTCAGCAATTCTCATCACACACTTTCCCTACACTGGACCTCAAGCACACACACACACACACACACACACACACTTTCCTCCCAAGTAGTGCCGAGTCGTGGGAGTCATAGAAGGGCGTGGCTGGCGATGTACTGCCTTAGAGACGTGTCCAGAGTAATGACGGAGATTGCATGATATTGAGGCTCACCTTTCGTCCCCTCGAGGCTTTTTGAGGGAAGACGAGGAGGAGGAGGAGGAGGAGGAGAGAACAAGAAGAAGGATAATAAGGAGGCGGCGAACAAAAAAAGAGTAGGAAAGCAAGAAAGAAAAGAGAACAAGAAGGAGCAAGAGAACAAGAAAGAGCAGGAAAACAAGAAGGAAAAGAGAAGAAAAAAGGAGGAAAACAAAAAAAAGAGTAGAAGAATAAAGAGAAGAACAAGGAGGACAAGAAGAACAAGAAAATTAAGAAAAGAAAGAGTGAAAAGCAAAAACGATGAGAAATACAAGAGGAAATCACATACCATGCAAATGACAGACAGAAAGGAATTGATGGTGGAGGATACAATACGGAAATATGACAGTAATGATGATAATAATAACAATACGGCGAACACACTTGAGAGGAATGAAGGGGAAAGGGTCAGACGCTATGTATGCACAGTACCTGCCTCATGCCATACTGAGTTCTCGTGAAAGTATGAATATTGTTATTATTTCACCGTGCGTCCTGCCTTGCGATCAACAACCAGGTCACGGTGAAGAAGCGGTGGTGGGGACCTTGAGCGAGTCCTATTCTATACTACTGTGTCACCTCTCTCTCTCTCTCTCTCTCTCTCTCTCTCTCTCTCTCTCTCTCTCTCTCTCTCTCTCTCGGTATTCTTTTTTATTATTTCTTCTTCCTCGCTAAGGTTTTCGTTAAGGTGAGTTTCCTGTATCATCAGAAAACACGTGCATTGCAATACCAACAGCAACAAAAATACGTACAATAAATAGACTATCATGTTTTTCAATGCACAGGAGTGAAGAGTCTCTACTTGGTGCATAGAGACATGACAGAAAGTATTAACAAAACTAGATGTGGCAGTTTAGATTTCATGAATTAATAAGAATGTAGATTCTCTCTCTCTCTCTCTCTCTCTCTCTCTCTCTCTCTCTCTCTCTCTCTCTCTCTCTCTCTCTGACTCAATACAAATGCAAATGTGGTAAGAAAATTTTCCCGCCATAAGAAAGTGCGGTGGTCCGTAGAAAGGTTAATGAGTTTCGCCTGAGACAACTAAAGGGTGAACTTTTTTACCGTGCGTGAAAAATGCAGAAGCACATTCACGACCGTTTTTAATTTCTTTTTTCCCTTTTTTCTTGAAGCCACTGAGCTGGAGTGTGGTGTAAGTTTGGAAGTAAAAGTCACATTCTATTTTTTGAAGAGGATGGTCATTCAGTTTGCGTAATCCTTCAAGTACATTTAGGATATTCACTTACTTTCTTTTTCTTTTGTGAATGTAAAATCTTTGATGTGAAAAATACTGATGCGTTACCAAGCTAATGACAACGTGAAGTATATAGTGAGGAGAAGTGATTGTTAACACTGACGGTGAAGATACAAGTGTGTTACGGAACTGATGTCAGCATTAGTGAAAAAAAAAAAAATTAAGATGAAGAATGAATGTAAATTAATGAAAAAAAAAATGTACAAATGAATAAGTATGTAAATTAATGAATGATAGAGAGAGAGAGAGAGAGAGAGAGAGAGAGAGAGAGAGAGAGAGAGAGAGAGAGAGAGAGAGAGAGAAATACGTATCTACCTATGTAAAAGATGAAATGATGTGGCTCCTTAAAAGTGAACTGCAAATTAATATAAAAGAAACAGATCGTCAAATACTTTCCAAGAACTTAAAGAAACAGAAAGTACTCGAGTCAAGCTGGTTTTTTATTTTTTTGTCTTTTTAACGGTGAAATGATGCGCCTCTATAGAAAGTGGACGTGTCGTAACGCTGACGGAAAAAAAAGGAAAAGGAAAAAGAAAAAGAAAAGACAGCGGGTAATCTCAGCGTGTTCCTGCCGAGTTTACCTGCGTGCCTTGTCATTAAAGTGCCCTCCTCCGTGAGACTGCATGCCGCTGCCGCTGCTGCTGGTGCTGCTCCCAGGTGTGTGAGGCACGTCTGAAGCTTGTCTCCTACTCGAGTGTAAAATAAAAAAAGAAGGAAGAAGGAGAGGAACAAAAAATATATGAAGAGAAGTGAGAAAAAAGAAAGAAAAAAAGGGAGAGAGAGAGAAAAAAAAAAGGTTGTCTGGAAACATGTAGTTGTGAGTGGAAGGAGTATAACCTGACAGACACACACACACACACACACACACACACACACACACACACACACACACACACACACACACACACACACACACACACATGGAAGTATAAATAATGTTTTGTGATGTTCACCAATGACCTTTTCTGTTTTCTTAATGAGCCAGAGAGCTACGGGAAGGCGGAAGAAAATTAGGATTGAAAGAAATTGGTAGAAAGTACGGTGACGACTTGAGAGAGAGAGAGAGAGAGAGAGAGAGAGAGAGAGAGAGAGAGAGAGAGAGAGAGAGAGGTATGACGAATTAGAAAGACGAAATAGCAGATAAGGGAAGATGGAAGGACAAACCAGATAAGGAAGACAGTTTATCTCTTTCTAACTCCATGTTTTCCACACACACACACACACACACACACACACACACACACACACACACACACGGGGTTGATACATGATGTTCATTTGTTCCGCGTTAAAGGTAAACACTCGCCTTCATTAGCTCGCCACAAGACGCTTCCCTTCTAAAGAAATTCATCATCACCTTAACGTGACGAAATGTGGAGTCATGGCAGAGAGAGAGAGAGAGAGAGAGAGAGAGAGAGAGAGAGAGAGAGAGAGAGAGAGATGATTGTCCGCCATCAGTGAAGCTTTTTATCCAAAGATCTTTCTCTTTCTTTATTCCACTCTTTCTCCATCTCACTCTCTCCTTCACTCTCTATGAAATCACAAGCCATTTACTCCAATGACTCAGCGTGAGATGTATAGTATTCATTCCCTGCCCTGGGCGTGTGTCGCCTCTAAATGGAAGGTCTTGGCGGGCAGGCCTTCGCTATGCTGCTCCCTCCCTCGCTCCCAGCACTATATATTCTGAAACACTTAGGGACATACTTCTACTTTCCCTCTATTTGAACCTACACGGGATTTTTAAGGTATTTTTTTAGTATTCTAGCGATAGGTTAACAAAAATTCTACACTATTAACATGGAGAAACAGTCTTGAGAACCCGGGTTAATAATTTCTACAGCCTTGGTAAATAGTCGTGGCAAGAGAACAAAACGATTCGGAATACGAGATCGCGCTTCGAGATCACCACTTCCATCGTGTGTTATGGTACCACTTATTTGTCTTCCAGCTAGCGTGGGATGTGGAGGGAAAGGGGAGTGGGATGGGAAGAATGAATGATGAAAGTACGTTTTGTTTACAGTGTGAGGTAGAGGGGAGAGAGAGAGAGAGAGAGGGAAAGGAGATAGGGAGGAGGAAGAACAATGACGTGTGGATGTTATGCATATGGTGAGCGACAGGGAAAGGGGATGAATGTTAAAGAAGAATAAGGAAAGGGAAATCTACCTCCTCCTCTTCCTCCTCCTCACCATAGCCCGGCCTCCCTCCTCCTCCTCCTCCTCCTCCTCCTCCTCCTCCTCTCCATCACTCGCTAATCCTCGATGGCGCAAGATTCTTAAGAGGCGCCGTGAACTTTCTCCTCGTGTAAACAAATGAACCTTACTCATAACACTTTATTCTCTTTCGAGGGAGGAGCTTAAAACATCACCTTCCCTCTGACTCCTTTTCTCCGTCTCTTCCTCCCTTACGTCTACTGTCTTCCTCTTCATCGCTTTCAGTTTTGCATGACCCTTGGTGCCGCCTTTAGAAATTACTTTTTCCACCCAAAACCTTTCACCAAAGAATATGGTAATGTGCCCAGTGATTGACGCCACAGCTTAGGGGGGTCAGGAAGGAGAGGAGCGGGGGAAGGAAGGAGGCGGGCAAGAAGAGTGTTTGGAGGGAGGGGTCTAGAGGAGGTCGCAGCCGAGTGAGTGCCACTGGCGTTGACTTACCATTCTCTACAAACATCATCACCAGAAGAAACAATATTTGAGGACAGAGAGGGAGAAAGAAAGCGAGAGACGGGCAGGAAGAGAGAGAGAGAGAGAGAGAGAGAGAGAGAGAGAGAGAGAGAGAGAGAGAGAGAGAGAGAGAGGGAAGAGGGCGAGAGAAAGAGAAAGAGAAAGAGCAAGAGAATGAGAATGAGGCAGAACGATAAATGCAAGGCAGTGGCATATCCCGAGACAGCAGTGGCAGCGGTAGTGGTAATAGTAGTGGTGGTGGTGGTGTGTGGTGGGGGATGAGATCTTGCTGGGTGAAGAAGGAGGAGGAGAGGGAGAGTGGGTGAAGGTGCGCACTGTTAACTTAGCTTTCACATTTTTATAGCTACACAACGATTAGACATATGTTCAAAGAGTCTTGATTCTCTTCTCCTTAAGTGTTGAGTTCCTTGTTGTCTGTCGCTTGCGTTCACTCCAAGGCAAGGAAAAAACAAGAGAACGTCGTGATGAGACAGATGGTCAGTTCAGGAGCCAATGAGGAGGGAGGGACGGAGGGAGGCAGGGAGGGAAGGGGAGAGGGAGAAATGGGCGAAGTACATATAAGTTCTCTACTGACCTAAGTGAGTGAAAGAGTCTTGCCTGACCCTACTTGAGAGAGAGAGAGAGAGAGAGAGAGAGAGAGAGAGAGAGAGAGAGAGAGAGAGAGAGAAGGGTGTAGGGGCAGTAAAGATATGAATAAGAGAAATAGTAATATGTGGTCAAAAATCACACACACACACACACACACACACACACACACACACACACACACACACACACACACTCTCGGAGACCCACATAACGGGAATGAAAGTAGCAAGATTGGGGCTCCTCTTTGTATGCTGGTGGACGCCTGGTAGCGGACAAGAGGCGCGGAGGGAGGAGCTGACTAGGGGAAAGGAGGAACAAGGAAGAGCAGGAGGGGGGAGCAGGAGGAGGAAGAGGAAGAAGGAGAGAAAGAGAGAGGGAAAGAGAGGAGGGGGGAGGTAGGGTAGATAGCAAGGAATAGAAAAATGTAATGTAAATTCAAGGTGAGAGAAGAAAGGAGGAAGAAAAATTGAAGGCTGAAAGGAACTAGGAGAAAAAATATCGAGAGGTAATGTAAAGTTAAAATGCAGAGGAGAACGAAGGATGATAAAAGAAGAGGAAGAAGAAAGGGAGAAGGAGAAAGAAGAGAAGGATGTGCAGATAGTAAGACACACACACAGAAAAAAGAAAAGAAAAGAGAAAAAAGGTACAGGAGAAAGAAAACATAGCAAACTTCAACGTATATCATCTCTAATATCGATGTGTTTTTTAAGTTAATCGTCATTTTAGCTGATCGTAAAAGTGAGAAAACGAAGCAAAATAACCTCTCACTCTTTCTCTCCTGCAGGAAGATGGCGCTGAGAGAGAGAGAGAGAGAGAGAGAGAGAGAGAGAGAGAGAGAGAGAGAGAGAGAGAGAGAGAGTACAAGTGTGTTTTTCCGAGTTAGTTGATTGTGAAATTGGCCTGGCATTAAGTTCCCATAATACGGTGAAGGCGACGAAGGAAATTGTGATTGTGGGGGAAGGGGGGGGAGTGATGTGGATGGGTGGGTGAGGAGGGAGTAGTTTTTGAATAGTCATTTTGAGCTTGTAAACTGGGTGCTTCTACGTGTGTGTGTGTGTGTCTGTGTGTGTGTGTGTGTGTGTGCGTATTGTCACTGTGTCATCCACCTCTTCTTGTGTATTCTCTTCGTTCATTCCTGCTTCTGGTTTAACTGCTTTCCTTTGCTTCCTTCCTTTCCCTTTCAAAACTCATCTCTCATTCTGTCTTGCAACTTATCCCTTTCCTTTACTGTTCTTTATTCTTCCTCACCCTCCTATGTCCTCTCTTCAGCCCTTCACTTTTCACCATCTCCATTCCGTCTTCCTATTCCCTTTCTTACATCCTTCAAGTTTTGCAAGTTCTGTTCCACGCAATAGTTTACTCGTGACTTATTTTTATTCATCCCTCCACCACCTCTCTCTCTCTCTCTCTCTCTCTCTCTCTCTCTCTCTCTCTCTCTCTCTCTCTCATTTTGCTCTGCCACTACTGTTCTCTTCAAAACACTCACCATATCAATAGTGTACTTTCCTTTTTTTTTTTTTTTAATTCTTTCTCTTTGTCTTTCTATCTCTCGTTAACTCTGTATATCCCCTCTTTCCTCTTTCATTCCATCCCTTCGCCCCTTTCACTCTATAAATCCCATCCTTTTCATGTACCCAATCTCTCATCACCCTATTCAGGCCTATATGTACGCCTTTCCCTTTCGCTTCACGTCCCCCCTATTTCTTCCTCCTTCCTCCTCCCTCCGCCACAGTCACTCCCTTCACCTGCCGCTCCCCACCCTGGTCTCTTATGCGTTACCTGCTGTAGATAATGAGACCAGGTACAATGTGTCTAAAGAGCGCCTCTGATACGCCGCCTTGATAAGATGGAATAACATAGTGCTTAGATTTTAGCGTGGAACTCTCTTCTCACGCGGGTTTAGAAACGATGTCCCTTCAGGCGCTAGGTTTTTGCGAAGGGAAGTAGGTAGAGGGTGCCTTTAGTTGTATTTCAGGTAGTAAAGGAGGTTGGTTGCTTTATGTTACTGCTTTAGTGTTTCCTTTCTCTTACAACGGGATAGTGTTTTGAGGAGAGGGTTAAAAGAACATGAAGAGAGACTTTCAGTGTAAGGTCTCGTAAAATGTTTTAAAAAGTTGTCCGTGAAAGTTACACAGGGAAAAAAAAAAAAGATAAAAAGAAGTCGAACATTGGTATTGTAAAGTGAAATGAGATTGTTCAAGTAGAAAATCCGCACCGAGGTTTAGATAAAGAGATTCAAAACAGACAATAGGAAAAGAAGACGAAAGATAAAGAAAAAAGGAACACGTATGAGTAGAAATAGAAGTTATTCATTAGAACACAATCTTAAAAATCACAATGATAAAGAAGATACAACTCATCTCTCTTAGTTATGGTACAGAGAGAGAGAGAGAGAGAGAGAGAGAGAGAGAGAGAGAGAGAGAGAGAGAGAGAGAGAGAGAAGAGGGTGAGGGTGAGGGTGAGGAGGCTGAGGGAGGAGAGAAGAAACCGATAAAGACCAACCGTAAAAGTGAGCCGAAAGATAAAAATGTGAAAGTTTCTCCCTAAGACACTCCTGCTTAGAAGCTGAACATCACTAGCACCGAAATGCAATATAAATACACGTTTTTTTCCCCCATCTAAAACTTTCTCTGCTTTTTTTTCTCTGTCTATCTATTCTTTAACTCCTTTTTTGTGGCCACCTCCTGCGAGCCTATTCACTCTTACGGCACACTATTGAGGCGGCAGTCCATCCATCTCCCACCCCGGAAGGTTGAGAGCCACATAAAGAGATGATGGTGGTAGATGGAAGGGAAGAGTAGGAAGAGGAGGAAGGGTAAGAAGAAGAGGATGTGGGAATTAAAGGAGGAGGAGAAGGAGGAGGAGGAGGAGGAAGAGGAGACAGATAAGACAACCGGGCATGGGAGAGATGAGAAAAAGGCCTCCTCCTCCTCCTCCTCCTCCTCCTTCTCCTAACCAGTTCCTTCCGGGTCTGTTGATGCCCTCAATTCCTCCTTCCATTTGTATTATGATGCCAACACCCCTTCTCTCCTCCTCCTCCTCCTCCTCCTCCTCTTTTCCTCTTCATCCTCCCGCACTTGCTACCTTTCCTCCTCCACCTCCTCTTCTCCTCCACCTCCTAACGTTGGTGCTTGAAGAGAATAGAGATTAAAAAAAG
>NC_059296.1:2945000-2985000 GCF_017591435.1 Portunus trituberculatus
GAAGAGAAAGAGAGAAATAGAAAAGGCAAAAAAAAAAAAAAACGTAATCCTGCATTTATGCCTCATCAAAAACGCTGCCTCAAGTAAACAGAAGGAACATAACTGTCCTGAAGAGTTAATGAATAGAAATA
Organism: Portunus trituberculatus; assembly: GCF_017591435.1. Classification (NCBI taxonomy): domain Eukaryota; kingdom Metazoa; phylum Arthropoda; class Malacostraca; order Decapoda; family Portunidae; genus Portunus; species Portunus trituberculatus. The sequence goes on from NC_059296.1 coordinate 2,945,132, forward strand.
ACTTAGAACGGACAGCAGCAGATGTGTTGGCCCTCACGAAACTATTATATGCTTTGCCACACTATCGAGATAAGATAATATAGAAAAATAAAGGATAAAACGCTAAAAAATTATAATATGAACTTTTGGATCCCGTTACCAGAGAGAGAGAGAGAGAGAGAGAGAGAGAGAGAGAGAGAGAGCGCATATTTTACCATTCTCCCAAATCATAACCTCTGCCTTCTCGCCCTCGTGTAGTGTGGCAATGTACAGACACACGTACGGTATTATTTGGCACGGCACGGGAAATGTTTCTGCTGACGATGACGAGACGAGGAGACGAAGAGACGAGACCAATAGCAACTGCCGATAGACGTGTGTGTGTGTGTGTGTGTGTGTGTGTGTGTGTGTGTGCGATCGGGGTCAGATGAAAGCCGAGGAGGGAGACGCCACATCCTTGTTTCACCACTACCGCTGCCGCACCCCAGGACCTCTCTCTCTCTCTCTCTCTCTCTCTCTCTCTCTCTCTCTCTATTTACCACCATCAAACACCTCGGAGGCAACAGAAAGAAAAAGGAAAGAATTTACAAAGACGTGTGTGCTTACTCTCAGCTCTCTCTCTCTCTCTCTCTCTCTCTCTCTCTCTCTCTCTCTCTCTCTCTCTCTCTCTCTCTCTCTCTCTCACACACCTTGCCTAACTATCCTTTCCTTATCCTACCCTCTCTCCTCCTTTCCTTGCCTGTCCCTTTCCTGCGAGAGGGGAAGAGGAGCAAGATAGGTCAGGGCGGAAAAAGTCGGCCACAGGAGCTCAATAGGGAATCCGATCCTAGTGTTGGCGGATTCTGTGACACATTGGATACGCCGTGATAAATTAATCCTTATAATACACTGACCTCACTTATCCGTCCACCAATTCTAATCCAGAGCCTCACACACTTGCACACGCGCACTCCAGACCACTCTAGCTAGCCTCTCTTCCCTCCACTCCCACCTCACTCCTGCCAAGCCCACTGTAGCCTAGTTCAAGTCAGGTCCAGCCAAGTCCAGTCCAGCCTGTCCATCTCCTCCTTCTTCTCCTCCTCCTCCTCCTCCTCCTCTTCTTCTTCCTCCTCCTCCTCCTTGTTATATTCATCGGACTCTGGAAGCTCCACTTTCTCTGACATTTGCACTCACACGCTACGCACGCGCACACAAAATACCTAGAAGCATGCATACTTATACATACATACATACATACATACATACATACATACATACATACATACATACATACATACATACATGCATGCTGACATATATACGTACATGCATACTTACATACGTGTTTATGCAGTGACGTGAATACACACACACACACACACACACACACACACACACACGACATTGCGGTAACAATACTAATGCGCATATATTTCAAACCACTTATCAGAGAGAGAGAGAGAGAGAGAGAGAGAGAGAGAGAGAGAGCAGGAACAAGAACAAGAATAGTAGGTGGCGATGCACTTGAAAGAAGGAAGAGAAGAAGAAAGAAGAAAAGAAAAAAAGAAAAGGAGGAAGAGGAGATGGAGAAGGAGGAGGCAGAGGAGGAGGAAGAGGAGGAAGAGGAGGAGGAGGAGGAGGAGGAGGAAGAGGAGGAGGAGGAGGAGTATAGTGGTAGAAGATGGGGGAGGGAGTGGTGGTTGACAAGGGAAAGCTCCTGACTTTAAAGGAGCACCTACCACTCAACTCTTCTCGCACAGTGTAATTATTCCCCGGCACGTAATGCGGACTAAGATCTTGGCCTCCTTGCCTCCTCGCCTCTGCCTCCGTGTGTCTGGCTCGGTTGGTAAAGCAGTGCGTGTGAGAGAAGGAACGGCGGTGGCTGGATGGCTATGAAGGAGGAAGAGAAGACGGAAAATATAAGAGAGAGAGAGAGAGAGAGAGAGAGAGAGAGAGAGAGAGAGCTCAGGTTGTTGGTACACAAGTAACAGCAAGCGTAGTAGATGTAGTAATCAACTTTCACAAGTAATTGAGTGGCAGGTTACTTTATCTCTCTCTCTCTCTCTCTCTCTCTCTCTCTCTCTCTCTCTCTCTCTCTCTCTCTCTCTTATACTTCATCATATACGTAAATCTCGCGAGAAATGAGGAACGGAGCACAAATTCAGGAGAAAGAGAGCAGGAGTTAACTTGTGGAACTAATGACGAGTATATACGTACTTCAAGAGGAGCGGCGTGAGGGAGTGCGTGCATGAGAACACGTGGGGCAGTGTAGCGTGAAGGGAGAGGCCAGGGAAGGGAGTGGCGGGCAGCAGGTAGCGGTACGAGTGGAGATTGAGCGAGGAAGGTAGCGTGAAGGATGCGAACCAGGTGATGGATATGGTTACCTGGATGGGATGTGATTGTCAGCAGAAGTGGAAAGTGGAAAGGAGGGGTGGAAGAGGAAGACTGCAAGGAGGGAAGAGGAGGGAGTGACAGAAGGAATAACATGAAGGAAGAAGTAATGGCTTGCAGTGTCAGACTTTTGTAATATTTTTCTATTTAATGCTGTTAGGATTGAAGCATTTGTGTATGTGTGCTGTGGTAGGCGGCAGGTGGGTGTTTGAGGTGGTGCTGTAGTGGTGAGGTGGTGAGGTGGTGAGGGGGGCGAGCCTCGGCGCCGCACGATCAGAAGGAGCAGTGTGCCGTGTCTCCTGCGGTCGAGGTGGGTGGGAAGAAGGTAAAGAATGACAGCGTCGCCTCAACAACAAAATTACTGTAACGAGCTGGAGTCCCCCGATCCCCCGGCCCGCCCAGCCCTCCGTCCCGCCTCACGGACCGACCATTCATAAAAGAAGAGGCGTGTGGTCATGAGGGCCCCAGGCGTGCAATTGTCCATCCTATTCCGGGCTTTCAACTCACTGCCGGCTCAGTAAGATGACAAACACCCGCGCCTCAGAGATAATAGGAGGAGATAATATCTATGCTAGACTTTCTTTTTCTTCCGAGACTCGATTACTTTCCCTGGAACTGGAGTATCGCTCTCTGTGTTGGTCATGACCGAGAGCCTACGATTTCTACGTCGTCATGGTTCCTTCGGCCTATTCTTTGGAAATTTACATATAAATGATAACATCAGATAAAAGATAAAAGAAATTGTAGACTTCCAGACAGCTCTGTTCTGTGGCCGCTGAAAACAAGACATAAATCACTCTGAAAGAAAATGGACATGAAGGCATACATATTGTTTACAGAGGTGACACACTGGACCGACAAAATATGTCTGTCTTCCTTACGCCACGTTAGAACTTGAAAAAAAGACAGAATGAAAAGTGAGAAAAGTATTTTAAGAACATCGTTAATGTATTTCAATATCTATGTAGGCAGTGTGAGTGATGCAGCCAGTGTTCTGCATCACTGCATGCCCTCACAGCTGTGCGTCACCTCTGCATATTGTAAAAATAGTGGAAGTTATCAAGCCCCTGTTGGATTACTAATATTACTGCTTATTGTCTGACCCGCAGTGCCACAGAGAACATGACCTCTTCGCCTTCACCGTCTTCTTCCTCCTCATCCTCCTCTTCTTCCTCTGCTTAAGTTAGTGCCTTTTAAATTACACGCGCGTGCAGTTTTGCTTTATGTAAGTTATAATGATAAAGTCTGTATCATTTAATAACTTTTCACTCGTGACTTTATAATTTGCCTTACAACATTCCATTAGTGACTTACTCTTGCCTTATCATCATTACATCGCCGACCTTGCGTTCATATAATTATAACTTCTCATCTTCTCTTTCCTTTCACGTGCGTCATGATGAGTGTGTCGCGTCGCGTGCCACTTCGCTTGCCCCGTGTGCAGTTAGCTACGTATCAAGTTTCTCTTACCCGTCGTCAGCACCAGGTGTAGTGTACGTGATAACATTTACATCTCGGCTACTTTCGCTTTCTCCTTCGTGATGGACGGAAAAGGACAACGCAAGCAAGAGGAACAGACAGAAGACGCAACAACGCTAGGAGAGAATAGTGATTGACATACAGAAGGCAAGAAGAGGTAGAGGAAGTTGATCTTGAATGGAAAATAATGGCTTGTAATTCTCTAAAGAAAATATACCTAAAAAAATAAACTAAACTAAACAGTGGGACTTGTGGAATGTAGAAAGTGACCAATAAAAGATAGAGGATAAGGAAGTACAGGAAAACTTAGAATGGATAAAAAATAAAAGCTTGTCAATCTTATCAGAAAGTATGCTAAGAAAAAAGAGAAGACGGAGGAAGAGGAAGAGGAAGAGAAGGAGGAGGAGGAGGAGGAGGAGGAGGAGGAGGAGGAGGAGGAGGAGGAGGAGGAGGAGGAGGAGGAGGAGGAGGAGGAGGAACGGGGGTGGGTAGCGCCGGGGAAAGTTAGATGTAGAAAGTAGTAAAAGAATTCAACAGTAAGTAAGAATGATGTATGAACCGATGCGATGCTAGCTCAGAGGGAAGGACAATGGCGAAGAAAGTGGGAAGCTGAGTGTAATTAGCATCTATGAGAGAGAGAGAGAGAGAGAGAGAGAGAGAGAGAGAGAGAGAGAGAGAGAGATTATTATCAAGTCAGGTAATTATTTTGTGAAAGTGTTAGCTCCAGGTCCGGTAGGTAGGCTAGTGCTAAGGAAGGGGGTGGGAGGAGGAGGAGGAGGAGGAGAAAGAGGAGGAGGAAGAGGAGAAGAAGGAGGAAGAGGTAGAGATAATTACAGGTATAACAAGGGGTCAGGAGATGTAAGTAGTGGTGTGGTGGCAAGATACCTGACAGGTGTGTTAATCGAGAAGGTGTGGCTTTTAGTACGTATGGAGTTTAAAGGGACAGGTGTGACAGGTGAGTAGAAAACAGGTGACGGGTGTGGCTGAGGGCGCGTGTGTGTGTGTGTGTGTGTGTGTGTGTGTGTGTGTGTGTGTGTGTGTGTGCGTGCCTGTGCCTGTGTGTGCTTGTGTGTGCGTGCGTGTGTGAAGGTGGGTGTGGTTCGTGAGGGTGTGATATCCGCTTCTTATTCTTCCGACTCTCTTTTTCCTCCGCGACCCCTGCCCTTCCCTCTCTTCCCTTCCCTCCCCGCCCTTCCTGCTCACCCCGGATGTTCGCCTATGACACACCTTTGCCATCGAACACCTTAATGACACCACTCAGGTTCCACCGATACGTTAGGCTTTCATTTCTCCTTTCTCTACCACGCTATGCTCATTTTTCATTTTTTACTTATTTTCTCCCTCTCTGTTCATGATTATACGATTATACGATTCATGAAGCCTAAACGATACTTTTATCAACTTGGTTTTAATTACTAAGTCGGTATATGCTGCAAGTGCATGCTTTGAGAATTCGACTCGTGTTTCGAATGGTTAACTGGTTTGAGATCATTCTTATGGACGTTATGCATAGGGTCTGTACTCGCTTTCGCTTATGAAAAAGAGTATAACATGTAGATAAAAGCTCGAACTCAACTTATTTTGCGTTTAAACGTTATGGTATCATGTGAAGTATAACATATCACTGACAGAGCGTAACTAATTCTTCTAAGTTATCTGCTGACTTGTGGGAGTGAGGCTGCGCAGAGAGAGGGACGCGGAGGCCAGTGTGTTATCTGGCGGTGAAAAAGTGTGAAGTGTTTGTGTTTCGTGACAGTGTACGACCTTCCGACGCGTTCTGCTGCCCCGCATCGTCATGGGTGAGTGTTCCACGAGTGTTGGTGTTTGTGACGGTGTTGCTAGCGTGTTGGGTGATGGTGCTGATTTCTCTTCTGCAGCGTGGCGTTTAGATGTTTGTGTTGTCGGGGCAAGTGCTTGTTGAGGTGAGGTGAAGTGTGATGATGTCCATGAGCTCTTTGTAGTGATGATGATGATGTTGATGGTGGTGATGGGTGGTAGTGCTGGTGATGGTGCCGAGTTGGGTCAAGCCAGCTGTGTGGGCGGAGCTATTCGGGTACACGAGGGTGGGTGTTCGGGTGTTGGGGGGGAAAGGGGCGGGGGAAGGTCAGTGAGAGTGGAGATGAACCCCACTCGCTACGGAGCCGGCGACCTTAGTTCCGGGTGGATAAAAATACTCTTTCGAGGTTACTGACCCTTACATTTTCTGACGCGTGGCTATTCTGGGCAACATTTCCTGAGGCTACAACTTTTCTCTCTCTCTCTTTAGTTTTTCTGAATGTTGGCACTGTGATGAGGCGGTTAGACAACTTAGGAGCTTTTGTCTAAATTTGGTAAGGCGCTCGGCTCTCACTCCTCTCGCCCGTGTGCCTCCTTGCGTTTTCTTTACCTTTTTTCATGCTTAGTTACTGATTGCCATAATTACCCGACGCAGCTTGAAGGCTGTTTTAGGGAACTTTTAATGGTTCTAATTATCCAGAGTGAGGTCAGCTTTTCTAATTAAGGAGGTAACCAACTTGCTGCTTCTTTCTCGTCCTCGTTTGTGAGTTAAAAAATGCTAATATTAGGCTTGGCATTTTTAAACAGGAGGTGGAGTCAAGGTAAGACAGGTTTGCTTGACAAGGTCTTAGCCTCCTTGTGGTGGAGCTTTCATCTCGTGCTCCAGATAACAATAACAAGGACCGGGAGTGATATTAGCGTGGATGTTAAGACGCTGATGCTGAGAACAAGATGGGACTGTTGGCTTTCTTTGCGTAACTTTCGTCAGATCTCAGCCAGAATTGAACAGCGCTGAAATTGTTATTATTATTATCATCATCATTATTATTATTATTATTGTTATTGTTATTATTATTATTATTATTATTATTATTATTATTATTATTGCTATTGTTATCATCATCATCATCATTAAGGTTTAGATGTCTCTAACTAGAATTGATCTGTCTTAGCGTTACGATTTCTCGTTTATTTACTGCTTTTATTATTATTATTATTATTATTATTATTATTATTATTATTATTATTACTATTATCATTATTATTATTATTATTATTATCATTATTATTATTATTATTATTATTATCATTACTATCATCATTATCATCTTTGTCATAGTTTTCCGCCCCGTGAGATTTTGGATTCCGGTTTAATCCGTGAGTATCTGTGTTTCAGTATCGCACACGAGGCGTCTGGTGCCCCTCGTCACGACGGCACACTGGCTCACTGTCACCTCTGCTTCCAGGGGCACTTTGCTGCGATCAGAGTTCAAGTCTCGACTCCTTGTCACTGAGAGTCAGGCTGCACACTATTAGAGGCACTGGCACTGGGTCTGTTCTGTGTGGCACTGCATGGCGACGAGAAAGATTACTAAAACTTCAATACCATCTTTCTCTGTCTCACTCTTGAGGAGACCAAGTGCTGACAAAACTTCACTGTTCTTGCGGAGGAATCACACAGAGGCTCCTTCGCCGGTGACTTCAAGAGGCAGAGTAAAGTAGTAATCCACAGGGGCGTCGAGAGTAGCTGCGCGACCCTACCTTCATGGTGTGGCACAGTCGCAGCCAGAGGACGACCTACTCGTTCAGACGCTACACCGTAAATGCACACTTTTTGCCCCTAATTTTCCTTATATACCGCAGCAGCCTCTGCCTTTCAAATATGCAAATTAACTTGGTCTAGCCATTTAATTCAGGGATCTCTGACAAGATGTGGAAGTGGGCTAGGATCCCGGATCTTCGAAACAACCAATGGGAGCGTGGCACTCTGAGGAACCAATGGGAAAAGAGAAAGAGCCTTGGCTCCTCCCCCCTCGCGACCGCTGATTGGTGGAGTGGTGGCGCTGGGAGAACTTTTTTCTTGTGGAAACTCTGTCGAGGAGGAATCTGTCTTTAAGAGACGAACGTTTCTTTCTGTTTCGTTCTCTTGGCTCTGCGATATGTAGGTTATAACAATGTCCCTTTCTATTTTTAGAGGTTCAGGATAGCAGGAGGAATGCTCGGTGTTTGTCAATATCCTCCTGGCAGTGATGAACAGTGAAAAGAACACTGAAATGCCCACCAGGCCGGCAAGGTGAGAGTGAGTGCCGCCTGACTCACTGCCACTCTCTCTCTCTCTCTCTCTCTCTCTCTCTCTCTCTCTCTCTCTCTCTCTCTCTCTCTCTCTCTCTCTCTCTCTCATGTTTTGTTTGTATCATTTCTCTCCCATTATATCATCATCTTCATACTTTGTTTTCTGTTGCATGTGTAATATCCTCTCTCTCTCTCTCTCTCTCTCTCTCTCTCTCTCTCTCTCTCTCTCTCTCTCTCTCTCTCTCTCGACCCAGGGCCACGGCGCTGTGAATGAAAGAGAAGTCAGCCACTCTCTCTTCAAGAATGCCACCTGCACCACCACCACCACCACCACCACTACCACCACGCGAGCGCCCCAGGCTGCCAGCGTCTGGGCCCCACTTCGCCGCAGGGGCCTTAGGGGAGAGTTAGCCTGGGCAACAGTTAGCTATAGTCCTCTCACATATGCTCTTGAGACATGTTCCCTGCATTTCCTGGCCTTCAGTTTGCCTTGAATGCCGCTGTGGGTGAATAAAGGAAAAGTTAGTTGTGAGGGATGTCATTTTCTTTCATTGGTTAGGTTATTTGTGTTCGTGTACGTACGTGGTGTTTTTCTTTCGTGAGTATTTGAGTGATATTGACCTGAGTGGTGGTGGTGGTGGTGGTGGTGGTCCCAATCGGTCGAAAGCGCGCGCACACACACACACACACACACACACACAGTAGAGGTAGTGATGGTTTCTCACGAGTTAATATTGAGAAAGAAGGGGGAATGAAAAGAAGTTCATGTGTGTGTGTGTGTGTGTGTGTGTGTGTGTGTGTGTGTGTGTATGGGGGGACTGGTCGAGTGGTTAAGGGATACTTTTTTTTTCTTTTTACGTTGTGATACTCTTACTTTCGCCTCAAGGAACTGTCACCCCCTCTCCCTCCCTACCTACTCCTCCTCCTCCTCCTCCTCCTCCTCCTCCTCCTCCTCCTCCTCCTCCTCCTCCTCCTCCTCCTCCTCTTCCTTCGCCATCGTTCTAGTTCTCCTTTCTCTTCCTTCCATTTTTCATCTATGCATTCCTTCTAAATCTTTCTCTCTCTTCCAGCTGCTGTTACTTCTCTTCCTTTTCTTTTCTCCTCCTCTTTTCTCTCTTGTTCATCTCTCTCTCTCTCTCTCTCTCTCTCTCTCTCTCTCTCTCTCTCTCTCTCTCTCTCTCTCTCAGTCTTCTTCCTCCCGTCCTCTTTTCTCCCTCGTCGCCGCTTCCTGGATAAGTTGTTTTTTGTAGGAGATTCTCGCTTACTTTCATTGCCCGACCGGCCACTGATGATGTTTGAGGCCGAGGGGTTTGCGTCAGCTTACCTACCTACCTACCTACGTACGTACCTACACCGCTACTGACGCTGGTGTGACGTGGTGGTGGTGAATGATCAAGTACGGTTTTCGTGTGTTTCGTTTTATTTAATTGATTTTAATTTCAGAACCGTAATGGCTTGGATGATATGTCGACTGGAGTGCATGGCTTTCTTCTGTGTTTCACTGTTTGATCTGCTGCAGTCTCTGACGAGACCGCCAGACGTTACCCTACGGAACGAGCTCAGAGCTCATTATTTCCGATCTTCGGATAGGCCTGAGACCAGGCACACACACTGGGGCAACAACACTGCTAGGTGAACAGGGCTACACGTGTGTGTGTGTGTGTGTGTGTGTGTGTGTGTGTGTGTGTGTGTGTGTGTGTGTGTGTGTGTGTGTGTGTGTGTGTGTGTGTGTGTGTGTGTGTGTGTGTGTGTGTGTGTGTGTGTGTGTGTGTGTGTGTGTGTGTGTGTGTGTGTGTGTGTGTGTGTGTGTGTGTGTGTGTGTGTGTGTGTGTGTGTGTGTGTGTGTGTGTGTGTGTGTCTGTGTGTGTGTGTGTGTGTGTGTGTGTGTGTGTGTGTGTGTGTGTGTGTCTGTGTGTGCTCGTAATGGTGTTTGGGGAATGGAACGAAAATATTTGGTGGTAAAGGAAGTCCTGAAGTGTGGGAGTGAGAGAAGAGGGGGGAGGGAGGGAGGAAGGAGGAGGTGTGAGGGGTGAGAATGGGGCTGGTAAAAATAGACTGAAGGGAAAATGATTTGGGGACTTATAAAAAGTGAAGGAAAGTGAAAGAAGCCCGAAGAAAGAGAATCACTGGGTTAAGAGTGTTAGTTTGATTGCCGAGAGAGAGAGAGAGAGAGAGAGAGAGAGAGAGAGAGAGAGAGAGAGAGAGAGAGAGAGAGAGTACGAGAATGAGCAAAACACAAAACGTGTCGGCAACGCGAGGGAAAAAAAATAACAAATACATCTTTCAAGGTCACGATTCTTTCTTTTCCTATTTCTCTCTCTCTCTCTCTCTCTCTCTTTTTTCTTTTTCTTTCCTGGAATTCCTCTTTGCCTCATTTAATTTTTCCGAGCCGCATGTTTTTACTACGCGCCGGTAAATGATTATGCCTGGCGAGTAATAACTGTGGAGAGGACGAAACACAATTACTTTTTTTCTTTAGTTTATACAAGGATTGGTGAAGAAAGGTTACTCTGTTACTCTGTATGATCACTGGTGTTGCTTTGGGAAGGAATGTGTGCAAGAAAAATTCAATTATTGTTTTTTGGCTTTTTATTGATGTCTGCTAAATGTTTGTTGAATTGGAACGTTCCTTTCACACTCGTTCTTAAACCTGCCTGGAATATTTTACGCTTATCGTTGACTCTGACCCTTTTTTCCTGCGATGTGCAACGATTTTCGATGCTATAAACAATGTATGGAATTTTTATAAGTTAAATGTTTGTTGAATTGGAACGTTCCTCTCACACTCGTTCTTAAACCTGCCTGAAGTATTTTACGATTATCTTTGACTCTGACCCTTTTTTCCTGCGATGTGCAATGATCTTCGACACTAAAAACAATGTATGGAATTTTATAAGCGTTTGTTGAATTGGAACGTCCCTCACACATTCGTTCTTGGACCTGCCTGAGTTTTGGGTGTCATTGGAGGATTTTATTTTGATTAGAAAGGATCAGAAAATTAATGGCCAGAGTCTTCACTATTCTAATCCCTACATAAGTATCTGAAGCTGCATAAAATCACCAAATAGTAACCGTAATAAATATGAAAACGCGTCACGGTACTGAAGGGGTTAAGCTGATCCTTTTTCCTGTGGTATGTTACGATTCTCGACGCCAAAAACAGTGTATGAAAGTTTTATAAGCGTCTACAAGAAAGGAAGGGATTACAAGCGCAGGTTTTCCAGTGTCTAAATAAAAAAAAAAATGTTTCATAGTGTCTGGTGATTGATGTTTGCTAAATTGAAAGGATCCTCACACCTTCATCCATTTAGCTAAAAGATTCTATGATTATTTTGGGACATTTACTAAAATCTGCTGAATGTTTGCTAAATTAAAAGGTCCACCACATGTTTTTCGATTTTTAGAAAGGACCCTCGTGATATTTTTTAGCAATTTTGCTGCATTAGAAGCTACACCGTCCGAGTGTAGGTTGGGCTTCCTCCCTCGGGGCAACAGTTTCCTAGCGGGTGGGCTTTGAGATAGGAGGTACCCCGAAAAGTATCCCCTTTAGCCCAGAAATTCCCGTGAAAAGCCCACATGGTATAAAAAATAAAAATCTGTGACCATTTTTGGAATTAGAAACTCTCGCAAGTTAATGAATTTCGTTAAAGGATTTAGTTATTAATTTTTGAGCTTGAAGTTTCATGAATGTTTGATGAATTGCACGGCTTCTCAAACGTTCATGAAGTTAACTAAGGATTTAATTATTTTTATGGGGATTTTCAGAAAGTTCCTAGCCTCTCACAGGTTCATGAATATTGTTAAAGGATTCAGTTATCATTTCTTTGGATGCTTCATAAAGTTTTCTAAATGTTTGCTTAAGTGGACAGCCTTTCACTTGTTCATGGGTTTCACTAAAGGCTCCGAAGATTATCTAATTATTTTTTGGAGCTCGATGTATTTGTGCTGCTTGATGAAGTCCTCCTGAATGTCTCGCGAACTTAAAAAAGCATTGCAACTTCATGGATTTTGCCGAAAGCTGCATTGTTGTGGGGGAATATTTCTCAATTGCATTGGAGGAGGAAAAAGAAAAGACAGACAGACAGACAGACAAACAGACAGACAGAGAGACAGGCAGGCAGTATCTTAGAAACTCTCCCAAAAGGATGTCTGTTGTTGTAATGAAGAGAAAGCTTTCAAGTTTTCATTTTTCTTGGTCAAATTTCCTTGTGTAGAAAACGCTGACAGATGGACTTCTCATGAGGGAGTTCAATTTCTGAAGAATGTCATTATTTGCTATTTTGCGTCTCATCTCTCTCTCTCTCTCTCTCTCTCTCTCTCTCTCTCTCTCTCTCTCTCTCTCTTGATATTACAAATAAGAATGATAACGAGATAATGCCGTTCTACTAAATCGTGTCTTTTTCCCCATTTAGTTTCAATGTATGTGTTGTTCTTCCATTTTGTCTTCTACTTTATTTATGTTGCTTCATCTCAGGCAAGGTAGTTCAGTATTTCAAAGGTGTTATTTCTACTGTGTGTTTTAATCTGTTCCCTACCTGTTTGTGCTGGGAAGAAGGGATGATGTTTAAGTTTGCCATCTTTTCTGCCAAGGATAAAATTTGATAAAGAGTTAACCCCTTCAGTACCATGACGCGTTTCCATATTCATTCTACTTACTCTTTGGTGATTTTATACAGCTTCGGAACTCATGTGGGGGGATTAGAATAGTGAAGACTCTGACATTAATCTTCTGACCTCCATAGACCCTTCCTAATGTCAATAAACTGTGGTAATCGTAAACAAATCTGAAGGTAAGAATGTCTCCCAGTACTGAAAGGAGTCAAAGGTAAACATATTTGCGCTATTTGTTCCTATTTCTTCATTCAGGTGTGTATTAAAGTTTCGGTGAGATATACCTGGCATTGATGTTCTTGGGTATAAACAAATCAGAATGGCCAACATGTAATATGAAAGAGGCAAATGAAATACCAGTATGAACTTCAGCATCTCTTTATTTTAGTGTCTGTGAATGTACGTACCGCTAGTCAGCTATCAAGGAAACACGTCCTCATAAGATAAATGGCAATACTTTTCAATTATTTTTCTTATTCACATCTTCTCTGGTCACGTACATCCTTCTGACTCCTCTCCTTCATTCTTCTTCTTCTTCTTCTTCTTCTTCTTCTTCTTGTTCTTGTTCTTGTTCTTGTTCTTGTTGTTCTTGTTCTTTTTTTTCTTCTTCGTTTTATTGTTATTATTATTATTATTATTATTATTATTATTATTATTATTACTATTATTATTATTATTATTATTGTTATTATTATTATTATCATTTATTATTATTATCATTATTATTATCATTATTATATCAGAATCCTTCAATCCCTCTCACTTTTCTCCCCTCATTCCCTTTCCTTTCCCTACCTCCCCTCCCTTCCTCCCTCCCTCCCTCCCTCCTTCCACCACTCCCCACCTCACTTCCGCCCTAGAAATTCTTGGTGAGATTTCACAATGTTAAGACATATTCTCTCGCTCGCTTTCTCTCTCTCTCTCTCTCTCTCTCTCTCTCTCTCTCTCTCTCTCTCTCTCTCTCTCTCTAAGTTGAGTTCTTCACCATTATCCTTGTTGTTGTTGTTGTTGTTGTTGTTCTGCTGCTGCTGCTGCTGTTGCTTCATTTTCTTTTTTTTTCCTCCTTCTTCTTCTTCTTCTTCTTCTATCTCTATCTTCTGTTGTTGATGATGATGTTGTTGTTGTTGTTCTTGTTGTTGTTTTTGGGGATGGTAGGAGAAATATTATTGTTGACATCATCATCATCATCATCATCACCATCATCATCATCACCATCATCATCACCACCACCATTACCACCACCACCATTAACACTCACACCTCTATGAGAGCCACCCGACACTTTAGCTGTACATGCACCGCGGCTATCAGTGAACACAATATACCGTTTAAGTCATTGTCATTCACTCCCTGTCCCTTACACAGACGAGGCGAACGAATACTTTCCCTGCCCACTTTCCCTCGCAGTTCCGGCAGGGGCGTTTAGGGAAGAGAGGGTAATGGTTGTGGTGGTGGTGGTGGTGGTGGTGACAGAGGGATGGCAACATTATACTCTAATGACACTAATTATCTCATTAAGACATCACACTCCCTTCCAAGACTGTGACTCAGAAAATCTCTCTACTTTCTGTTTTTTCCTACCTAGGCGTTCTCTTCCTCATCTCCCTCGTCCGTGTCTTCCTCGTCCTCCCCACCGTTCTTTTTTTTTTCTCTGTTTTTCCTTCTCCTCCTCCTCTTCCTCCTCTTCTTCCACCTCCTCCTTCGTTTTCTCCTCCTCTTTCTCAATTCTCATCGTCTTTTTCCTCCTCCTCGTTGTCCTCCTACTTATCCACGTTCTATTTCTCCTCCTCCTCCTCCTCCTCCTTATCATCATCATCATCATCATCATCATCGTCATTATTCTTTATCTTTTCCTCCTTATCCTCCGCCTCCTCGTTCTCTTGTACCCCACCCAACACCACCACCACCACCACCACCATCATTACTACTTTTGCACTATCCTTTATGTTCCCGCCAGTGAGTTTCGGTGTCTTGTAAGGTCTAGAAGTTTCATATATGCTGCTTGTTACCTTATGTAATTCTTTATAATCTCGTGTAATCCTCCTTCTCTTCTTTCTCCTCCTCCTACTCCTCCTTCTCTTCATTTTCTTCTCTTTTAATTCTTTGTCCAATTTTTCTGGCCTCATTCGCGCCTCCTTTCATTTAACATCCTTCTTGCTCTAGTTATTCTTTCTGGCAGCATCTGTCTTTTATTTTCTTTTTTTTTCTTGCAGTTTTTAAGTCTGAATTCAGTCCGTTATTTCCTGGCGGTCACGTGGTCTCTCTACCGTGGTGCCTCCTTGTGCCAATGTCCAGCTCACGAGAATATTCATCTCTCGTGTCTGTGTTTAGAAGCTGCAGTGGGCGTGATTGTTGCCCGCCATGCAAGCCGAGGGTCTGGAATTTGCATGACTCTGCTACATATATTTCTTTTTCTCCTGAATTTCCACGCGAACTTGTGCTTTATTATTTACGTGTTCCAGCTGATGCATGCGTCTGTCTGTGTGTGTGTCTATGATGACGCTTCACGGCTTTTTTACTTAAGTTTTCCCCCCTCTTTCTCTCTCTCTCTCTCTCTCTCTCTCTCTCTCTCTCTCTCTCTCTCTCTCTCTCTCTCTCTTCTCACCTTTGCAAATCTCTTTTTATTTGTCGTTATTTCTAAGTGAGTGTTCTGCGCCTCTTGTTAACATCGCCGCTCGTAACTTTTCCTGTATTGGTTTGGTCATTTCCTGCAGCCTCCTAATGTGTGGCTGCGAATAATTCAACAGCCTCGTAGCGGTCGTGAAGATATGCTGGGTGGCTTGGCAAACTATTTCTCCGCGCCGCAAATTGGGTTGTGTTCCAGAATGCTAAGATTGGATGTGCTTTGCTCCACTTCCACGTGTTTCCCATTTTCTGTGTCGATATGTTACTGTTTTTTTGTTACTCTTAATGTACATAATCTCTTTTGCTCTCTATTTGCTGTTGTTCCTTGTAATTAACAGCTTCTTCTTCCTTGTTATCTATTTAGTACAGTTGGTTCTTTTTTTCTATGTTAGCAGTTAGGGGAGGTTAGATTTTACTCATTCTTAGCAGGTAGAATAGGTTAGGTCAGTTTTTTTTATTTTTTTTCAGTTAGGTTAGGTCAGTTTTTTCAGTTTTGCAGTTAGGTTAGGTGAGGTTATTTTCTTTTTTTCTTTTTGCAGTTAAGTTAGGTTAGTTTCTATTCAGTTTTAGTAGTTAGGTTAAGTTAGGTTAGTTTTTTTTTCTTTCAGTTAGGTTAAGTTAGTTCTTTCCATTTTTGCAGTCAGGTTAGCTTAGAGTAGATTTTTTTTTTGGCAGTTAAGTTAGATTTTTTCCATTTTTTTGCAGTTAGGATAAGTTTTTTTTTATTTTTGCAGTTAGGTTAGCTTAGGCTAGTGTTTTTTTTTTTTTTTTTTTCTTCATTTTCTTCTTCATTTTCTTCATCATAAACATTCATCCCTTTCACACTTTTTTCATTTCCAACATTCTTTACATTGACTATCCATTTTTTTTTATCGTGTTTTTTTTTCACTATTACTTCATTTTCGTTAGTTGGAGAGCATAATTCTGCAGTCTATTTCTGTGTTTCTCTTCTACATTCCTTATCTTGTATATTCCTCAAACTCCTCCTCTTCTATTTTTTTCACCATGTTCACTTCTTCAGTACCATGACACGTTTTAATATTTATTCTGCTTACTACGTGATTTTATACAGATTCAGAAACTTATGTGGGGGATTAAAGCAGTGAAGACTTTGGCCATTAATCTTCTGACCTCCATAGACCCTTCCTAATGTCAAAAAAATCGTTTAATCGCACCGAAAACTCAAGGTAGAAATGCGTCCCAGTACTGAAGGTGTTAAGTCACTGCTCTTTTTCCTCCTTCTCCTCTTCCTCCTTCTCCTCCTCCATCTCCTCCTTCTCTTGCTCGTTCTTTTTCTCCTCCTCTTTCTCATTCCTCATCGTCTTTTTCCTCCTCCTCGTCGTCCTCCTACTTATCCTCGTTCTATTTCTCCTCCTCCTGTCATCATTATCCTCATCATCATTCTTATATCTTTATCTTCTACATTCCTTAAACTGCTCTTCTTTTGCTTTCTCTTTCCCCCTGCCATGTTAAGTCACACAGCCTCGACGCATCCTTGCCAAGCCCCCTCACTTCCTTCTTTCCTCTGAAGAATTCGCCATCATCACAGTCTCTCTCTTCGTTGGCACAAAGTTGACCTTAAGCAGTGTTATTCTTTCAGTTCCTTCCTTTTCACTCTCAATTATTGCCGCCTCTGCTTTTCCTTGTCATTCAGTCATTTGTCCTCCTCTCTGCTTTTCCTCCTCCTCTTCCTCCTCTTCCTCCTCCTTGTTACGTTTCCATAATGAGGCTTCTTCCGTGGAGGTGAGTCAGGCAACACTCAAGGTCACTGCAACACAATGCTTGAGATTCCAAAGGTGATAATTGTGTCGAGGAAAGGAAGTTTATAAAAGGAATGAGAGAGGAAGTTTAAATAAAGGAAGGATTAAATAGTGGAAGAAGAGGAGGGGGAGGGGGAGGAGGAGGAGGAGGAGGAGGAGGAGGAGGAGGAGGAGGAGGATGTGTGGTTAGAGAGAAGCAGGGATAATGAGAGAGTGAGAGGTGGTGTTTCTATTATTTTCTCAGTCTGTTCCTTCAGTTAATGTTGTCTCGCTTGTAATATAGCGTTCAGTGTGTACGCGTCCCAGAACACATGCATGAGAGAGAGAGAGAGAGAGAGAGAGAGAGAGAGAGAGAGAGAGAGAGAGAGAGAGAGAGAGAGAGAGAGAGAGAGAGAGAGAATGTGTTTGAATAAGCATATAGATAGAAAGACATATTAACAGGAAGACAGACAGACAATTTTAAAAGACAGACAGATAGACAGACAGACACACATACAGAGAAATCAAAAGCTTAGAGAAAACACGAGACAGTCAGCAACAAAACAAGATAAGACGACAGTGAAAGAAAAAGAGAGAGAAACTTTAACAAGAATAATGACTGTAGATAACAATGGTAGCGGTGGGTGACGAGAGAGAGAGAGAGAGAGAGAGAGAGAGAGAGAGAGAGAGAGAGAGAGAGGTGGGAGGTACCAGACAAACAGACGGACAGACAAAAGGAGATGACATAAGACAGACAGGCTGACACACACACACACACACACACACACTCACACAATACAGCTTTATTAGACATCGTTTGTTACCTTATTGTTGTTATTCTCCTTCCTCTTATTCTTGTCTCCCTCCTGTTTCTCCTTTCTCCTTCCTTTCATTTCATCTTGCCTTTCCATAACCTTCTGTTCATGGCTTTCATATCTATTCTCTCTTCTTCCTCCTCCTCCTCCTCCTCCTCCTCTTCCTCCTCCTTTCACTTCGGTCGTTATTCTTCAGTCTCTTCTTTTCTTTCCTTATTTCCTGATTTTCTCCACGTCTTCCTCCTCCTTCTCTTCCTCCTCTTCCTTCCTGCATTATCTCATTTCTGTTTTAACTCAAGCGCTTCAAACTTTCTTCCGCTCCATCTCTACTACTACTACTACTACTACTACTACTACTACTACTACTACCATTATCATTTTAAAAAGAGAGAAGGATGAGGAGGAGGAGGGAGGGAGTGGATGAGACGTCACCACCACCATCACTACCCTTACGCCAAACACGCAACACTATTAAACCTAAAGAACTCGTATAGGCCTCCACGCTGCGAGGGTCCTGATGGTATCACACACACACACACACACACACACACACACACACACACACACACACACACACACATCCTTCAACCTTCAGACCTACTTCTTTCTCCTGACACCTGCTTCCTTATTTTTTTTTTCTAACTCACCACCGTGACCACCGCACCACCACCACCACTGCCACCACCACTACTACCACCTCTAACTGTTACCTACCACCACTAACTGCCACCCACTATCACCACCAACACGACCACTAATCATTGCTACCACCATTGCTAACACGACTTCCATTGTTGCTTGTGTTTCTTACTACTACTACTACTACTACTACTACTACTACTACTACAATTCCTAAGGTACTTTTTCCTTTAGCCTTCTATTCCCTTTTCATTCTAGTATTCGTATTATTATTATTACCATTAGTCATTCTTTCATTATCCTCTTCAACGTCACCATTCTCTTCACCACTACATTTCCTACGCATATTCTTAAACTTTGTTCTGTGCCTCAACCTTCCTCCTCTCACCACGCGTACATTCTTTACCCTAATCCTCTCCATCTTTCTACTCCTCCTCACCTCAACTCGTATTAAAGATGATTTGCCCTAAGTACTTGAGTAAATAACCTCTTTATAGGCCAACACGCTTTCTATTGACTTGTGTTCCTGTTCTTTTGTGTGTGTGTGTGTGTGTGTGTGTGTGTGTGTGTGAGTTCTCCTGCTCCTGTTCCCTCGTGTGGCTGCTCCTGCGTCCCTGCCTCACCTGACTCTAAAAGGAATGTGGCAACAACTTTTTATACATAATCGCATCGTATCTGTTCTGAGTGAGAAATGTGTATATTGACCACTCCCCCCAACCCGGAACTCGCCACCAGGACTGTAATTACTGCTATACCTGCGACATGTTTGTGTTTATTAGTGTGTGTGTGTGTGTGTGTGTGTGTGTGTGTGTGTGTGTGTGTGTGTGTCTCGTCTTCTGATACTTTTGATAGGTGTGTTGCTGATCAAAACTTAACTTTATGAGGAGAAGAAACAAAAAATTGCATTGATATTATTGTGTAGCTTCCATTTCGGTACCGGTTGTGAGTGAGTCAATAGATGAAATAGATAAAATAATCAACACAAGGAACTTAATCAAGAAAAAAAAAAGAAAGAAAAGGAACGAAGAAAGAAAGAGAGAAAGAGATAAGTAACTTTTTTTTTTTTATTGATTTCTCAGAGCTATTTGATATTGTTAAGGAACCAAACGAGTAACCAACCAGTCATACGAAATCAATCAACAACTAAACAATGTCCTTCCTTAGCTTCCCACTTCATCTATAATGTGAGAGTGTGGGGCGTTGCATGGATGTAAATAAAACCTACATAGTAATCCAGAAAAGTCACTCAATTTTTCTTGTTTCTTGATGGTATTTTTGCTCTTAACCCTTTCGATACTGAGACGCATTTTTACCTTGATTTTTTTATTATAATTACACGATTTTATTTGCGTTAGGAAGGGTCTATGGAGGTCAGAAGATTAATAGCCAGAGTCTTCACTATTTTTATCCCGACATGAGTTCGTGAAGGTGTGTAAAATCGCCAAATAGTAACCAGAATGAATATCAAAACGCGTCATAACACTGAAGAGGTTAAGCTGGAGGAAAATAATATCATGAGTCACATTTAACCCCTTCTGTACCATGACGCGTTTTCATATTCATTTTGCTTACTATTTGGTGATTTTACACAGCTTCAGAAACTTGTGTGGGGATTAGGACAGTGAAGACTCTGGCCATTAATCTTCTGCCCTTCACAGACCCTTGCTAATGTCAATAAGATCGTCTAATCGTAGCTAAGAAAAATCAAGAACGACGACAACAATATTAACAATCAAGAAATCTAGAACTACTACTACTACTACTACTACTACTACTACTACTACTACTACTACTACTACTACTACTACTACTACTACTACTACTACTACTACTACTAAAGGGGTTAAGAGTAGATTTATTGATACAGACAGTACGAAAACTGAAGAAAAATGTTACCGGATATCAACAGAATAATTTGACTGTAGCGTTTTATTTCCTGAGGTCACTACAGTTTGTCCTTATCAATTTCATACTGTCACTTATATATTTTCTGTGTTTATTTTTGTTATCACTCGCGTCTCATTTCGCATCTTGATAAAAAAAAAATATAACGTTGGTATTTGTTGTTCATAATTGCCTGATGGAAGACAATGTTAAGGGGAATATAGGAAGAATATAGGAAGAATACATTAGAACTTTTTAATAGATATATGAAAAGATACGAAAAAAAACTTGCTCTAGAATTCGAAAAGAGTGATTTTACGCATTCAGAGAGAGAGAGAGAGAGAGAGGGGTGGTAATGGTGGTGGTGGTGGTGGTAGTGGTGGTGTGACGGTAACAAATCACCTGAAGGCTACTCTGTCTGGCTCTTTGGGATCCTCCTCAGCAGGTGTTCCTTTCCCTATCCACCACCGCCCCTCCCCCTTGTCAGGAGCAGATACAACACTCCCTCCCTCCCCTCTCTCTCTCTCTCTCTCTCCTCCTTCCCTCCACCCACAGACTTCCTCCATCTCTACCCTTCCCTCCCTCACCACTCTAATATTCCTAATGGGCTATCTTATCTGTGCTCTCTCTCTCTCTCTCTCTCTCTCTCTCTCTCTCTCTCTCTCTCTCTCTCTCTCTCTCTCTCTCTCTCTCCTTTTAAGCACTCTCTCTTTCTTCCTTTATCTCGTGTTAGGATTGTCTTCACTGCCTTTCATGGTTACTCATTGTTAGCTGTTAATGGGTTTCTTTTGTGTTGTTGTTGTTGTTGTTGTTGTTGTTGTTGTTGTTGTAGCTTTCCTTATTCTCATTCGTTGTATTATTTTAAGGAATTTTTGTCACTACCTTTTTTTTTTGTCATTATCTTCTTCTTCCTTCCTCCTTCTCCTTCTCCTCCTCCTCCTCCTCCTCCTCCTCCTCCTCATCCTCCTCCACGTCTTCATTCATCATTCATCATCATCATTATCATTAACTACTTCTTCTTCTTCTTCTTCTTCTTCTTCTTCTTCTTCTTCTTCTTCTTCTTCTTCTTCTTCTTCTTCTTCTCTTCTTTCTTTTTTTCTTCTTCTTTTTCTAATGATACCACTACTAACTACCACTACTAACTACTACTACTACCACTACTACTACTACTACTACTACTACTACTACAACTACTACAAATTATTATCATTATCACTATTTTACTATCATCATTATTGTTATTATTATCATCATCATTGCTATTATTATTATTATCATTACTATCATTACCACTACCATCACCACCACCACCACCACCTCCACCACCGTCGTAAGTCTTCATCATGGGAAGCGTCGCGTCATCAGGTGGCCATCAGTCAAGTTAGCATCAGTCAATCAGTCAGTGAGTCGATCCGTCATGCTAACCCACCCGTCCCCCTGGCCATTCCCACGTCCTTCAGTGCACTATTACTTGTTTTCTTGTCGTACTGGTTGTATCTTCATCGAGAGAGAGAGAGAGAGAGAGAGAGAGAGAGAGAGAGAGAGAGAGAGAGAGAGAGAGAGATGCTAATTTTCCTTGCTTTCAGAGAAGAGAAGATAAAGAAACAAAATCCGATCCCCCCTCTCTCTCTCTCTCTCTCTCTCTCTCTCTCTCTCTCTCTCTCTCTCTGGACTGGATAGGGACATCCATCGTGGCTCCTGAAGTGAAGTTATTTAAGAGGCGCCCAATGCAGTGCCTGGAGGGCGGCGAGGATGCGTGTCTGATGGAGGTGCAGGAGGAGGAGAGGAGGAAGAAGAAGAGGAAGAAGAAGAACTAGAGGACATGTGAAAAGGACAAGAATAAGAATAAAATAAGGAGGAGGAAGAGGAGGAGAAGGAGGAGCAGGAGGAGGAGGAACAAGAACAACAATAACTACAAGAATAAGAACAAGTTAAACGAAAGGAATAGGAAAGAGAAGGAGGAGGAGGAGGAGGAGGAGGAGGAGGAGGAGGAAGAGGAGGAGGAGGAGGAGGAGGTGGAAGAGTAAAACAAAATGAATTAAGGAAATCAATAAAACAGGAAAAAGTGAAAAAAAACGATGAATAAAGACAAATTAGAGATGAGAGAGAGAGAGAGAGAGAGAGAGAGAGAGAGAGAGAGAGAGAGATAAGGAATAGTAGAACAAGAAAAAAAAAACAGAAGGACCACTACAAAAAATAAGTCAAACAGAAAAGGAAGATGACTCACAAAAAAAAAAAAAGACGAGTGATTGAGGATACGGAGGCGAAGGAGGAGGAGGAAGAGGAGGAGGAGGAGGAGGAGGAGGAGGACGCCAGACGGAAGACGAGTGGTAAGCCTTTTTCCATATGGGCGCCTGTCGTGTGACGCATGGGAGGGATAATGACTTGTGGGGAGCAAAGGTGGGCGGACAGGTAACAGGTAGCTGGGCTGATGGGCGGATGGGCGGGTGGGCGGCGGATATACACGTTACACAGGTACAGACAGGGATTACCAATGGCTGGGTGTGTGAGAGAATCAAACACGCGGTAGAGAAAAGTTTAGAAATTAATCCTGGTAGTGTGTTAAGTGACATGGTGACTTGTCTGTTGAGGTGGCCAGTGTTCGATAGCCACGCACAGAGCAACAGGAAGATATACGGTGAAGGGATGAATGAATGAGACGAGTGACAGCTTAGTGTGAATAATAAATAGCAAGGTTGGCCCCGTGAACCGAACTCCTGACCCCGTTTTTTGTTCACGTCTGCGCACCGCCACCGACTATTAATCTGACAGCACATACGAACATACATACGCACATATCTTCCCTTTCCGTCCTCTCCCGCCCGTCCTATCCCGCTGGACCTCATATCATATTCACTCTTAGTCACTCTCGCTGTCACATACCCTTTCCTACCTTTATCCTTCCCTTTTGTGTGTCTAGACTGAAACTTTTACCTGGGCGACCGCCTCTCCATACACTGCTGCGTCTTATCTTTACTGCAGTGAAAGTAATTGCAGCTTTGGAGGATGTTTTCATGATTCCAGTAGTAGTTGAACAAAGAATGCATCATCAAGGGGGAGAAAAATCACCAATTAGAATTTGAATAATCATCTCTGTGTGTCACTGGAAATAGTTGCAAAGAGGGAAGGAAGTAATTGGAGGGAATAGTTGTTAAGAGGAAATAGTTGGAAATAATTAAGAGGGAGGGAAATAACTGGAAATAATTAAGAGGAAAGGAAGCAATTTAGAACACAGAGCCGGGTCAGGAGAGAGGAGAGGAGAGGATAGCTTAACTCAAGGCCATCAGTGCTCCCCCTACGCTTTCATACGCACGGAGCAGACTTTCCCTTGCCTGAGTAGAGAGTGATGGTGGTGATGGTGGTGGTGGTGGTGGGTGTGGTGGTGTAGGGAAGGGGGTTATGGTTGCAGCATAGACTAACGTATAGTTAAATGCTCTCGCTTCCAGAAATAAGTGGTTGACATCGTAGTGTTTGTGACGTATTGCTGTGTGTGTGTGTGTGTGTGTGTGTGTGTGTGTGTGTGTGTTTCTTGTAAGAGTATACGATTACATTACGCGTCTGTTTTATACATCAACGTGAAGGATTGTATGTTGACTTCCATCTGTCTTTACTGGTGGGATCCCAAGAGTTGGCGAAGCGTGCCGTACCTGTGACTCCAAAAAACTGAGACCTCACGCCTTCGAGAAATTGTCAAGAAAAATCATACAATTTCCACAGAACTGAGAATCACCATCAAAACAATATGTCAGGGAGTAAAACCCACCTTTCCTTCTATCAACTTCTCATTTATCTTACTTTATCACATTTTTTATTTTCTCTCTAGCAAAGAAAGGAAAAAAAATATTCAAAACACACTTTCTTATTTAACCTAGAAAAAATAACAACTGAAATTTCAACTCCTTCATAAAATACATGTCTTCCACATCAGAAACTCAAAAAGAAGCGTTGCCAAAGCGTTTCACATTAGCATCCACTAAAAGACGAGAGGCAGCAATTGCAGGGGAACCGGTGTGGCTGTTTGGTTGGGAAATCGCCTCTTGCAGGTAAGGAGAACAGCGACAGGTGATTGAGGGGGGAAAGGTGACATTAGAGGGCACTTGAAAGTCTCTCTCTCTCTCTCTCTCTCTCTCTCTCTCTCTCTCTCTCTCTCTCTCTCTCTCTCCTTTGATCTCCTTTTACCTTTATCTCTTTATCTATTTTCTTTATTTGCTTTATCTCCTCTTCTCATCCAAAAGCAAAGAAATTCTCTCTCTCTCTCTCTCTCTCTCTCTCTCTCTCTCTCTCTCTCTCTCTGGTAGAGTGAAAAATGATGAATATGATGAGTGGGGCTAAGTTAGGAAGTGTGACTGTAGTGAGTATAGTGAAAAGGGTGTATTGGTGAGTGCAGTGTGTGTGTGTGTGTGTGTGTGTGTGTGTGTGTGTGTGTGTGTGTGTGTGTGTGTGGAAATCGAGAGGAAGAGTGTGAAGTGTTAAGACAAGAACAATGAGAGTGAAGGAAAGAAAGTGATGTTGATGAAATTAGTGTGTGTGTGTGTGTGTGTGTGTGTGTGTGTGTGTGTGTGTGTGTGTGTGTGTGTGTGTGTGTGTGTGTGTGTGTGTGTGTGTGTGTGTGTGTGTGTGTGTGTGTGTGTGTGTGTGTGTGTGTCCTGTTTTAATGCCCCGTAACTATTGGCCACCCTGAGTCTCTCTCCACGCCCCTCGACATGCTCCCTTTAATTATATCCAGAGAGAGAGAGAGAGAGAGAGAGAGAGAGAGAGAATCGTTTCGTTTTGCCCAGAAGAGTCAAACTACACTTTCCAATGTGATTAATGGCCCAAAAAAAGAGATTAGGATGGTCATTAATGAGAAAATAACGGAAAAAAAAACAATTAGTTGTGTTGATCGCCGCTTCCCGGGCTGGCGTGTCGCTGGTGTGCTGCTGCTGGCCGTGTCAATAACCTTGCCCAATACTGGCTGTGTGTGTGTGTGTGTGTGTGTGTGTGTGTGTGTGTGTGTGTGTGTGTGTGTGTGTGTGTGTGTGTGTGTGCATGTTTGTCATTCTGATCATGCTTCGTGTGGCTCGGGGCGGGGACTCTTCGATAAGAACTGCCAGAGAGAGAGAGAGAGAGAGAGAGAGAGAGAGAGAGAATTACTGTACAAACAATTGATAAACGAGGCAGGATTGCATCTCGTAAATTGGAGGAAAAAGAATGAGAGAGAGAGAGAGAGAGAGAGAGAGAGAGAGAGAGAGAGAGAGAGAGAGAGAGAGAGAGAGAGAGAGAGAGAGAGAGAGAGAGAGAAAGCGGTAGGTAAATGAATGTGTGACTTCTAGATTCCATTGATATACCACCACCTGGCTGGCGGCACAAGTTGACGTGGCGACAGTAATGGCGGATTATTAAAGGCGATGAGACACGTGTGCACTTCCACCTTCACTCACTCACTCACTCACTCACTCACTCACTCACTCACTCACTCACTCACTCACTCACTCACTCACTCACTCACTCACTCTCTCACTCACTCACTCACTCACTCACTCACTCACTCACTCTTCTCTCCACCTGCACGTGAGACTGAAGTGCAAATTGAGGCACTGTAATATAAAAGAGCGTTGTTGTTTTGTAGTTGATAAAATGGTACAAGAAATAAATCAAAGAATAGATAGTAAAAGATTCTCGTTACCTGAAAGAATAAGTATGATAAAAATTGCATATAAAAGAAGGTTGTTTTTCTAAGTATGTATAAATCACCACCACCACCACCACCACCACCACCACTACTACCACCACACAAGAGGAATAAATAAATAAATAAATAAAAGTACAGGAAAGATGATTGTTGCTTGCAGGTAGTAAATGTCACCACCACCACCAACACTACCACCACCACCACCACCACCACTACCATCACCAGCACCAGAAATATAACTCAAGGAAAAGTATGTAAAAAAACAGAGTTGTAGCTCGTAGTTGGTAAAAGTCCCCAGCAGTATACCACCACCATCGCCACCAGGACCACCATCACCACCACCACCACCACTACTACTAAGAAATCTCGCTTTTACATCCGTCTCCGTATTCAGATTTGAAAGGAACGCCCATATATCCTTTACGAACATGGCTGATTTCAATAGATTTTCATACTTTTACTTTCTACACTGTCTGGTGTTTTAGCATATATTGGAACGTTTTGGTGTTTTGTTGTGTTTTACTCTCTATCTAGGTTTGCCTGTCTGTCTGTCTGTCTGTCTGTCTGTCTGTTTGTCTGTCGGTTTGTCTGTGTCTGTCTCTGTCTGTCTCTCTGTCTCTGTCTGTCTGTCTCTCTGTCTCTCTGTCTCTCTCTCTCTCTCTCTCTCTCTCTCTCTCTCTCTCTCTCTCTCTCTCTCTCTCTCTCTCTCTCTCTCTCTCTCTCTCTCTCTCTCTCTCTCTCTCTCTCTCTCTCTCTCTCACAGGACCCCACCACACACACACACACACACACACACACACACACACACACACACACACACACACACAGGAAGCGAAAAAAAAAAAGAAACGACAGGATTGTAAAGGAAAGTGCTCCCGGCAAAAGGAAGGTAGGAAGGAAGGAAGGAAGGGAGGAAGGAAGGGAGGAAGAGAGGATGAGAGGATGGGAGTGAGTGAGGGGGGGAAGGAAGGTAATGGCCACTGTATTGCTCCCATCGTACTTCAAACTCAAGCACGAGAATAAAGAAAAGAAGGGAAAGAAAAGAATACCACTATCTTTACATCTGAGCCTTAAAAAAAAAAAATAAAGTATCGTAGAGAATGAATCACATGCACAGGAAAAATATAAAGTAAAAAAATGAAACAGAATGAAAGAAAGAAAGAAAGAAAAAAAAACCAGCAACTACTCTTCATTCTGGGAAGTTTTCAAGAATCAGTCGCGGAAAAAATACACTTCAAATGAAAGAAAAAAAAAAAAATAGAAATAAAATAGAATGAGAATGGAAAAAAAAAATAAGTGAAAATAGCTACAGAATATAAAGGAAAGCTAACATACCTCACAGGACGAAATGAAACGCAACCCCTAATACAATATTTAACCCCTTCAGCACCATGACACATTTCCATATTCATTCCACTTACTATTTGGCAATTCTATACAGCTTCAGAAACTTATGTGGGGGGGATCAAAATAGTGAAAATTCTGTCCATTAATCTTCTGACCTCTATAGACCCTTCCAAATGTCAATAAAATGTGTAAAAAATGTGTAAAAATGTGTCCCAGTACTGAAGGGGTTAACAATTCTTTATACTTAGAAAAAAGAGGAAAGAAAAGAGGGGAAAGTAAACAGGTATCTAAAGTATCGGAAGTGAGGGTAATGAGAGGAGGGAAGGGATTGCAGTAGTGTCGTGGCGCGGGAGGGCAAAGGAAAGGAAAAGAGAAGGAGCCAGAGAAGGACGGATGGAGGGGAATGAGAGGGAGGAGAAATGGGAGGAGGGGTGACTTTCCCTCTCGTGTAGGGGGGAGTTGTTACGGTGTCGGCGTCTTTTAACTCAGAGGGGAGGGGAGGAATGAGGGGAGACGGGGAGGGGAAGAGGGGAGAAGAGGAGGGGAAAGGGAGGAGGAGGAGAGCTAAGGATGATCTGTCGTATTCTGCTATTCATCCTCCTCCTCTTCCCCTCCTCCTCCCCCTCCTTCAGTTTGTCACCTTCCTTTCATCCTCCCCTCCTCCTCCATATCTCCTCCTCTTCCCTCTCTCTTTTTAAACCTTCCCCTTTCTCTCTCCTTCCCTCTCTTCCCCTTAACGTCTATCTTTCTTTCGTGAGCGTTTTCCTGTGTGTCTGTCTGTGTATGTCTGCCTCTGTTTGTGTTTGTCTCAGTCTGTCTGTCTGTGTCTGTCTCTGTTTGTCTGTCTGTCTATCTCTGTGTGTATTTCGCAGTCTCTCTGTCTGTCTTTCTGTCTGTATCTGTCTGTGTTTGTCTGTGTTTGTCTGTCTCTGTCTGTTTGTCTGTCTGCATCTGTTTGTCTGTCTGTCTGTCTGTGGGTGTCTCTGTTTGCCTGTCTGTTTGTCTGTCTGTCTGTCTGTCTATCTGTCTGTTTGTGTCTGTCTGTATTTGGCCGTCTGTTTGTCTGTCTGTCTGTGTCTGTCTGTATTTGGCCGTCTGTTTGTCTGTCTGCCTGTCTGTGGCTGTCCCTGTTTGCCTGTCTGTTTGTCTGTCTGTCTGTCTGTCTGTCTGTCTGTGTTTGGCCGTCTGTCTCAGTCTGTCTATCTGTCTGTCTGTATCTGTCTGTTTCTCTCCCTCTCGCTCCACCATCCTTATTTATTTATTTATCTATTTGTTTATTTATTTGTTCATATTCCACTCAGCCCTCCCGTTCAGTTTTATCAGTTGTTTGTCTCTGTGTCTGTTTGTGTTTATAAGCGTATTTGTCTATCCACTGTATCTTAATGTCTACTTACTTGTCAATCTACCTTTATTTATTTACTTACTTATTTATTTACTTATTCATTTATTCATTCTTTCATCTGCATCTACGAGTTGTTATCGACGTATGTTTGTGTATGTATGTATGTATGTATGTTGGTTATGTATGTACGTTTGTATTTGTTTGTCCATCTGTTAATGTTCTTTTTTCATATATCTGTGTATCGATCTGTCAGTCATATAGTGTGTGTGTGTGTGTGTGTGTGTGTGTGTCTCTCTCTCTCTCTCTCTCTCTCTCTCTCTCTCTCTCTCTCTCTCTCTCTCTCTCTCTCTCTCGTGTATTTGTACATATATGTTTGTATGTTTTGTGATTAACATTGGAGTATATACAAAAGCTCTTAGTGTAACATTGGCGTGTATTTTTTTTTTCTTAGGTAATTCAACCGGTCTGTAAAAAGCCTCGGCTGTTATATCCATCTTATGTAAATATACTTAAAAAAAAGTTAAAGGCCAATAAAGACATCAATCAATCAATCTCTCTCTCTCTCTCTCTCTCTCTCTCTCTCTCTCTCTCTCTCTCTCTCTCTCTCTCTCTCTCTCTCATTCCTTGTCCTTTCTATTCGTATGTGGCAAGCATAACATTACCATTTATTATTTCATTCTTTTATTCACCCTTTGACTTCCCTTTCACTCTTGTTCCTCCCCCCCCCTCTCTCTCTCCCTCTCCCTTTCCTTTTCCCTCTCTCCCTTCCCTTCGTGGTTTTCCTTCTTTCCTTTCTTGTCCCTCACCTTTCACTTCCTCACCTCGCCTCCGTAAAACAAAAAAGAAAACAGGAGAAAGTTAATATTTTCTGATGTTTACTTGTCCTTAAAGATCTTCGGCTTTTACATTGATTTATGATTGCATTTCTCACCATTTCTCTTTTCTTTCTTTCTTTTCCTTCTTCATATTTCACTGCGTTAATTGTCAGCTTGTCTTGCTCGTCTTGCCTTTCGCTTTTCCTTTTTTCTTTTCTTTTTTTTTCGTTCATTAAAGTGATCCCGTGATTTTTCGACTTCATTAAGAGATTCACGAGCAGGTTTCACTTTTATACACTTTCGTCGCGTTGAGAGACAGACAGATGCTTCGTCCGGACAGCCGCTCAGCTTGCGTGGGTTGGAAAGTGTCGTAATATTTCAGTGCACTTGTTAGCTTCTGGTTTTGTGTTCTTTAGTGGGAGTCTGGGGCTTGTTCTTCTTGTGGGTGTTGTTATTGTTGTTGGTGTGGTCGTGGTGTATGTGGGAGATGATGTTAGTGGGAGTTTGGTGTTTCTTCTTGTTGGTGGTGGTGTTGGTGGTGGTGTTGTGGTGGTGGTGGTGGGAGATGATGTTGTTGGTGGGAGTTTGGTGCTTGTTGTTGTTGTTGGTGGTGGTGGTGGTGTTATGGTGGTGGTGGTGGGAGATGTTGTTATTGGGAGTTTCTTGTTCTTGTTGTTGTTGGTGGTGGTGGTGTTGGTGGTGGTGTGGGAGATGTTATTGTTGTCTATAATTCGCCTTACAAATTGCAAATCACCTCATTTTCCTCCTCCTCTTCCTCTTCTTTCTTTTTCTCTTTCTCCTCCTCCTCCTATTCCTCCTCCTCTTCTTCTTTTTCTTATCATCAGTCATAATAATTGCAGCGTATTTTCTAATGTTCAGTGCTACATTTGATCCTTTATGCTACTTAATATTTTGTATCCGTTACGAGACAATAATAAGAACCAGTACAATGATAACAACAACAACAACAACAACAACAACAACAACAATAATAATAATAATAATAATAATAATAAAAATAATAATAATAATAAAACTCTGGCAACTGCATTTTTTTTCGCGTCCATGTGTGTGTGTGTGTGTGTGTGTGTGTGTGTGTGTAATATTGCATTAAAAACCAATGAAAACACTCAAGACTTTCTAACAGCATTGCAAATTTTCCTCTCAGTCAACAATACAAAGGTTCTCTGTGAAATTAATCGTTACTTGTATCTACATTTTCATCTATTAACGCCACAAAAAAAAAAAAAAAAAAAAACGCTGCGCCTCCAGAGAGAGAGAGAGAGAGAGAGAGAGAGAGAGAGAGAGAGAGAGAGAGAGAGAGAGGCTTTCATTATAATGCGTACTCGCTAGTGAGAAAAAATGTGCGGAGGATATTGTGTGTTGTGTGTTTTGAGGCCGCGTGTGGGGAGGAGGAAGGAGGTAAAAGGGGGAGGGGAAGGATGAGGAAGTTAGAGAGAGAGAGAGAGAGAGAGAGGGGGCGGGGTAAGGCAGGTTAAGGCGGGGAGGGAAATGAAGTAAACAAACATGCAACTAAATGGAACCGATGCTCTTGTGTTTACCAGATCCTCTTTGACAATATCGTGACTTGGAAACCGTTGTAATTTTCCTGCAGCTTTCACGAATCTTTGCCACAGTTATTCGTAGTAGATCTAACCTTTTTTATATATCTAATCCTTTCACGTCTTCACTTTTCAAGCTTAGCAAGATGGTTTAGTACAGTAATGATGATAATGATGGTGATGATAAGGAGGAGATAGAAGGAAGATGAGGAACTGAAAAGGAGGAGGAGGAGGAGGAGGAGGAGGAGGAGGAGGAGGAGGAAGAAGTGGAGGAGGAGGAAGAGGAAGAGGAGGCCCAGGAGGGGGAGGAGGAGTAGGAGGGGGAGGAGGAGGAGGAGGAGGAGGAGGAGGAGGAGAAGAAAGAGGCTATTTTCAAGGACAAAATAAGTTAAAGAGCATAATTTCCAAACACGTAACAGACAACAGACACATTCAATCACACAGACAAAACCTTCATGTGCCTAAAGTTATATTTTCTCCAGTAAAATCGTCTAAGGTTTCCCAAATGAAGTGATAAAATGCCAGACTTTCATAGTTGAGGCGAGGATGTGGTGGATGAGCGGATGTAGACTTAACGTGCCTCCAAGACCAAGCCTCGCAACCACCACCGTCACCTCGTAAAGCCAAAACAAACGTCAGTCTCCCACAGTCTCGCGTCAAACACAATGCCAAGTGACCACGCGTGATGGACGGGAGGGAGGAAGGAGAATGAGGAGGTTGGAGGTGGTAGAGGAGGAAGAGGAGGATGTGAAGGTGTTGGGCGAGAGTCAGAAACGCCATCGAGTGAAATTTTACGACTAAAACACAAAAGGGAAAAGGGAAAAGTTAACCCCTACTTACCCCTCCACCCTTTCCCTTCCCCCCAACTGCGAATATTTTTTTTTTTTCCTGCCGAAGGGTCCGGTGTGGGAGGGAAAACTGAAGGTGCAACGAAGCGAGGAGCGGCTAAAGGATTCACCACCTCCACTATTACCACCACCACCCCGCTGTCACACCCCACACACTTTCTCCCCCTTACACTCACAGCCACCACCTTCTCCTCACACTAAAGACACGATAAAAAAAGCAGGGTGTGAGGGATAGTTCAGTGCGCGGCCACCCACCCGTGCCCTGATGCCTGAGAACACTGAGTCGTGGTATTTCCCGTTACGTCACGGCGAGCACGCGTGATGTGGGGTCTCCGCCTCGCACCGCTTGACCCAGTTCCCAAATGTCGCAGTGAAAACGCTTGAACAATAATTAATAAAGTCCTTTTGTGTGCGTGTGAGTGTGGGTTTCTTACTTAGGTTCATTGGATTAATTGATTTTCACTGGCGTTTTCGCAAGTGATGCCTGAAATGATGCTGGTCTCAAGTTTTAGGTCCGTATAGTCTCAAACATTTTCTGCGTCTTACCTTGCCTACTTTTAGCCACTCTCGTGAAAGTTATTGGGTGTTTTTCAAGGGTATTTTCACGATCGTAGTGATAGTTTAATAAGAGTTCTGCTTCATAAACGCGGGAAAAAAGAAGACATCCACGCAAGCTTGACTAATCATCACTGCGCGGTGTTTAAAAATAACCTAAGTGAGAAAACAAAGCGGTTGAAAATACTACATCCTTTTGGTTTTTATTGTCATGATTAAGTTTTCAAGGTATTGGTCTTAACTTTCCTCTGTGTTTAGTCTGGCGTTAGGTGTTTGCGTACACTTTTCATTCCCTCGTGGGCGTACTTGGCGGGATTTTCTTAACTTTCATTAACAGATGACTCGTGTTTTAGTTGTTTGCTTACGTGTTTGCCGCGGCGCTGGATTTCATAAACCCTTCCTGCTTCAGTTTGCCTTTCATTTCCTAGCGCGTGATGACTCTTCTACATTCGGCGTCACCTCTACATTCAGCGTCACATTAAAGTGGTACATTATGTCTCCTCTTCGTAGCGTCCAGTATTTTTCCTTTATTTGCTTTATATATACGTTTTTTTTTATTCATTTATACCACTGTGGGTTTTTCACGGGAATTTATGGGCTAAAGGCGATATTTTTTGTGGTACCTCCTATCTCAAAGCCCACCCGCTAGGAAACCGTTGCCCCGAGTGAGGAAGCCCAACCTACACTCGGACCATTGATAGGATTCGAACCCGTGCGCTTAGAGACACCTCAAACCCCAAAGCACGCATGGTTCCACTACATCACGGCGGTCCCCAATACATTTTCACTACATTTATATTACATTCACTATCATTCTTCACAGTCAGTTATTCGTAATTGTTGCAGTAATTCGTGAATCGTGTTTTCTTTTATATATATTTCGCTGCTCGCCATCTGCTGTTCTCGAGTGTCAAGACATTTTCGTGACTTCTTCCGTTACTTTCATCGCGCTTCATTCATTGGCTAAGTTGTCAGATGGCCTCTTCTTTACTATCACATTTTTTTCTTTTTTTTTTGCGTATTTTGATCTCACCATATTATCTGCCCCGACCAACGGTAATGTCATCCCCGCGTCACGCTCTTGAGAAAACCGCAACCCCTCTCTCTCTCTCTCTCTCTCTCTCTCTCTCTCTCTCTCTCTCTCTCTCGACCTGTCAACACTTGCATTCAAATGATGAACCGACGAACCCACAATCCCTCCTCCTCCTACTCCTCCTCCTCCTCCTCCTCCGTCACTCATACCGCCAGCAAACACTTCTCTCCACTCCTGCCTCTTCCAGCACGTGGCATAAACACTCCACGGCACTTCTCATAATCATCGTCAACATCACAGACACATTTCGTCTATTTCTCTCTGCCTGTGTGTGTCTGTGTGTGTGCGTCGTGGTCTCCCTTTCCATTCCTCCTCTCTCTCTCTCTCTCTCTCTCTGTGTGTGTGTGTGTGTGTGTGTGTGTGTGTGTGTGTGTGTGTGTGTGTGTGTGTTTAAATTTATCGCGACACCTGCTTTGATCTGAATAATTTTACATCAATCAGTGAAAGTTTAGGAAATCTCTCCCTCTCTTCATCTTCTCCCTTCTCCTTCCACATTCCCCTTCTCTCCCCCCCCCCGTCTCTCTCTCTCTCTCTCTCTCTCTCTCTCTCTCTCTCTCTCTCTCTCTCTCTCTCTCTCTCTCTCTCTCTCTTCACACGCAGAAGGATGTGGTGTGCAGTGTGTTTGTTCAGACAGGAGCGTGGCGTGGCTCCGTTTAAAAACATGATCAATTTGAAAGTCGTTCTTAAGCAGATTCAGACGGAGAAAGAGACAAATAGACACACACACACACACACACACACTGACGACACAGGCGGATGTCCCCCTCACACACACACACACACACACACACACACACACACACACACACACACACACACACGCTTGTAGAAGAGGTAAGACTTTCTGAAGTGTTGTTCCCGCTGGAGTCACGTCGCACAATCTTGGCAACGCGCATAACTTGACATTAGGTATTCCAGGAACGCTTTTATTGACTCTTCCCACACACGTCTTGACCGTACGCGCCTCATACCCGCCACCACAGGACTCTTACTTACATCCAGCATACCCTAACCCCACCCAGCACACCCTCCCTCCCCCTACACCTGCCACGTGCCTCCTAACACTCATCAAACAGTCCTTAATACTCATAGCACACTATCTACCTTTACAATACGCTTCTTACATGCATCTTACACACTGCATACACTAACCACACTCAACGCACACATCCCTACACCTGCCACACACATTTTAACACCTATCAAACAGTCCTTAATACTCACCACACTATCTACACTTACAATATACTTCCTACATGCATCATATACACTGCTCATTCCTTACACATCCCTCAAACCATCTGTAACACTCATCACCACACGACAAACACACACACACACGCAGACACACACCAACTCCACTCATAGGCGCAGTATACACACACCACACACCACACACCACACACACAAACACATACTCTCTCACTGACCTCTTGTTCCACTAACCCCGAGTGTCCACTGCTTCCGTGCATCACATTTCTATTCCTGTATGTTCCTGAACGTTCCCAGTATCCGCCTTGGTGCTTCTTGTATGTACCCTTCCGAGGTTCTCCTGTGTGGTGTATCTCGCTGGGTATAGAATGAGTGGTATTGAAAATGCATTCCTCTCCTTATTCTATTCCCTAGTGAAATTGTATAAATCGTGGGAGAAGTTGAGGGGTATAGGTGAAAGAAGAGGAGGAGGAGGAGGAGGAGGAGGAGGAGGAGGAGGAGGAGGAGGAAGGGGAGGAGCAGCCAGTGTATAAGGAAGTTTTATGGGGAATGATTGAAGGTGTTGTTAATATCTGCAGGTGAAGAAAAAAAATATTGATTGATGGATAGATAGATAGATTGACTGATCGATTGACTGGGAGTTTATGTCGCATGAATAAGGAAATACGACGATGCTGGTTAAAAAATAATAAAATAAAAGAAATAAGGAATTCAACCTCATGTTATATTTGGTGGGTTTTAATCGTTACTTAATCCAACACGTCCCCTCGCGCGCAACTCTCACACACACACACACACACACACACACACACACACACACACACACACACTGCATTACATTCTTTTTCCCTTAGCCCCTTCAATACTGAGACTCATTTCTACCTTAAATTTTGTGTACGATTAGACTATTTTATTGACATTAACAAGAACCTATGGAGGTCAAAAGATTAATGACCACAGTCCTCACAATATCATCCTCCCCCACGTAAGTTTCAGAAGCTGTATAAAATCTCTAGATAGTAACCAAAATCAATATGGAAACGCGTCATGACACTGAAGAGGTTAAACTAAACACTCACTCACAAACATCACTCATAGTTTTAAGCTTGCCATTCACCACTGCAAGAGCTTCGTTGTGGCGTGATCCTGAAGGTGCGCCGTGGACAAGCGAGTGAAGGGGTTGCCATTATCCTCACTGCAACCCAGAATTAGCCAAAGCCAAGCCTGTGGGTTTATATTATTGCGTCTTCATGTTTACTCGCGCTGACTGAAGGCTTGTTTACCTGTGCGTCCAGCGAGATGTGATAAGGCCGAGGTGCTGGACCAGGAGGAGGAGGAGGAGGAAGAGGAAGGGGAGAAGGAGGAGGAACACGAGCAGGAGGATGGAGGGAGTAGGAAATGTTGACTGTGTTGGAGGGGAGGGGAGTAAGGGGAAGGAAAGAATTGGCTTGATAAATTAGGAGTGAGGAAGTGAAAGCAAAAAGAAATTGGGAAGAAGGAAATAAATAAAGAGAAGGAAAAGCTGGAGGTGATGACTGAGCGCGAGGATTCGAAAGTATCCATGAAGAAAAATGAGAGGAAAGGAAGAAAAAAAAAAAATCTGTGAGAAGAATCTAAACAAAGACACTAAAAGATGAATGTAAAAAAAAAAAAAAAAAAAAAAGAGAGAATTTGAACTCTTGTATAGCATAGGAAATACATATACAGAGAGACACACATACAAATAAACTTGTATACTTAACTTCATAAAAATTAATTCACTTTAGTTTGTGGTTTACACGAAGCGAGGGAGGAGAGAGAAGTGTTTTGATTGGGAGTGAGGGAAGATAAGGTGTAGTGGTGTATGAGAGGCTTGTAGAAGTAGGGTGAGGTGTGGGGGATGATCTGTACTATTAGTGGATATTAGGAACAAGCGGGTTTAGTGTGTAGTGAGTGGATATCAAGAGTAAATGTGAGAATATAATCAATTCATAGTGGTGGTGGTGGTGGTGGTAGTAGAGTGTAATGAGTGGACATCAAGTTATGGCAGGATTAAATGTGAGAATATAATCAATTGGTGGTGGTGGTGGTGGTGGTGGTGGTGGTGGTGATTTAGGTAAAGGAAATAACCCACAATTCAATTTTAATGATGACGTTATTGAGTTTCGTTTTTTACAGCCATTCTCTTTCAAGGCGCAGCGAGCAACTCAACACATGGTCTTGAGTTACATCGATACTTTAACTCAGTGTCGATTCAGATAGTTTTAATGATGGCGTGATAAATTCTCCCTCTTACAGACATTCAAGTACAACAAGCATCATAATATATCTTCTCTTAGCTACACCGAAACCTTAACTCAGCCTTCAAAAAACACCATTCCGTACCATTAATCCCCACTTCACGTCCACAACTTTCATTTATAGCACCGTTACTCTTCCTCATTAGCAATACCGGTACTCGCTGTTATATAGCTACACTCCAGCCTGCACCCAAACACCTGTGCAATCATCACCTGCACCATCCGGAGCATAAACCATTTCCCTTCACGTGCAGCAGAACCATTACACCACACGCCGGTTCATAAACGTATCCTGTCCTCCGTCCCGCCGCTTCACCGTTACTCGGCGCGACACTAACCCGCATATCACCTGTCCTGACTCTCACCTGTACCGTTACCTGGCTCACTTGTGCACCTCTACATGACATAAAAGGCCCGAGATGAGTGGAATGCAGAGGTCGAGGACAGAGAAAATGAAGTAGGGCGTGGAGGAGGAGGAGGAGAAGGAGGAGGAGGAGGAGGAGGAGGAGGAGGAGGAGGAGGAGGAGGAGGAGGAGAAAGAGAAGGAACAGGAGGAGGAGGAGGAGGAGGTCAGCCAAATACGGATACAAACACAGGAAACTCTCTTCTTACACACCCAACGCACCTACCCGGACATACTCACTCACTCTGGCCACTCTCCCCACGGTGCGTTGCCGTTCGCCTTGCTTCGTCCTTGTGCTACCCCGCTCTGCCCCGCCCTGCCCTGCCCTGCCTTGCCTTGCCTTGCCCTACCTTCCTCTGTCCATCTTGTCCCATCCCTCGCCTCTCGTGTCGTCCCTGCCTGCCAAACTCCTCTGCGACGGTGGGCCAGGAAGGGAGGAAGAGGACGTGGTTAGATAAGAGAGGGATTGGATTAGTGGTTTGGATTAGTTAGAGCTGTTATCTGTTATCTGTTATCTGGTTGTTTATTGATTTGTTTTGTACGTGTGTGTGTGTGTGTGTGTGTGTGTGTGTGTGTGTGTGTGTGTGTGTGTGTGTGTGTGTGTTTTGTTTCTTGATTTTTTTTTGTTTGATGTGTTTTGGCCTTTTTGGTTTTGTTGTTTGTGTTGTTTTGTTATTTTTCATGTTATTGTTGTTGCTGTTGTTGTTGTTGTTGTTGTTGTTGTTGTTGGTGGTGGTGGTGGTGGTGGTGGTGGTTGGTGGTGGTGGTGGTGGTAGTGGTGGTAATGGTGGTTCTTCTTCCTTTTCTTTTTCTTTTTCCTTTTCTTTTTCCTTTTCCCTTTTTTCTTCTCTTCTACTTCTTCTTGTTCTTGTTCTTGTTCTTATTCTTGTTCTTGTTGTTGTTCTTCTTCTCCCATCCTCCTTCTCCTTCTCTTTCTTCTTAACATCTTCTGAACATCTTTTTCCTTCTTAAACATCTCCTCCTCCTCCTTCTCCTCCTCCTCCTGCTGCTGCTGCTGGTCCTCCTCCTGCTGCTCCTCCTCCCTACCTACTTATCCGTCACATAACGCTGAGGAATAAGAGAGGCGGCTCAGTCACTCTCTTCCTTTCCTACACGTACACAGTAAATCACTACAACCTTACCACAAACAACCAGATGATACAATTTTTTTCCTCTTCCTTACTTATTGGTTCATGTTCCTGGTTGGGTGATGATAGTGGAGGAGGAGGAGGGTAAGGAGGGGAAGGAGGAGGAGGAGGAGGAGGAGTGGAGATACTTTCTATGCAGGCTGTGCGGTGGCTTCACATATTTATTGTTGGTGAGGCTTAAAAATGAGGTTTCGAGGCTTTATCAGTGTTGTCAAGGCTGATAAAATACCGCGCGTAACAACCACGTTTGACGAAGGCTGTCTCGAAGGAATGCACGACGGTTCTGCTCTCAGGCTTATCTGGTTTATGATGGTTTAATTCTTTTTTGTTGTGGATCAGTCCCTGTCTAATTCTTTTTTTTCTTTCTTCTCTGTTTTTCTCCCCGTCTGATCTGTCTACGATATAGGCTCTCTCTCTGTCTGTCTGTTTGTCTGTTTGTGTCTCCATCTGTCTCTGTCTCTCTGTCTGTCTCTCTGTCTCTGTCTCTCTCTCTGTCTCTCTTTTATTCTCTCTGTCTGTTTGTGTCTGTCTCTCTCTCTCTCTGTGTCTCTCTGTCTCTCTGTTTCTGTCTCTCTCTGTCTGTCTCTCTGTCTGTCTGTCTCTCTCTCTCTCTCTCTCTCTCTCTCTCTCTCTCTCTCTCTCTCTCTCTCTCTCTGTTTTTTTTTTGCTGTTTTTTTTTTTTTTTTTATAACTCGACTAACTTTCTCATTTTCATCACACGTGTGTCGTTTTACGCTCCCACTGCTTCTAATTTTGACTGAAGCCTAAGTTGAGGTTGACTCTTGGTTTAATGTGAAGATTGCGTGCATTGTAATCGTTCTCCTGCAAGCCAGCCCGCGCTGTTAAGAGTAGAGGCACGATGCTGTGAACATCATGCTGTGTCGTGTTGGTGTTCCCACAGGACAGCGTGAGAGCGAGGCGCCCCGAGTGTTTTTATTACATTGGGTGACTCCGCGACTGCATCAGAGAAACAGAATACTGCAACACAACCCAATACTTAAACAATATTGAGTTCCCACACTACACCACCAAGTTGAATCTTCCTCCTCCTCCTCCTCCTCCTCTTCAACACCTGGTGCCTTGAGCCAGCGAATAACGCGGTGTAAAATCACGTCTGTTCTCATTAAACATAAAAACATGTAGTAATGCTTAGTCTGGCGAGGCACGAGTCCTTATAAGATGTCTTGGCTCGCTAGTGAACCTTCCCTGGAGACACCCCCTCCGTGGCTGCCTCGAGTCCCACGCTACAAACTTGATCTACGTGCTGGTGGCGGTACATCTGTTCTGTCTGCCGAGTACCGTCCTAGTAAATACCTCGCTTGCCGGAGTTTGGCTATATGGATGTCACACGTGCGGGCAGGAGCAAATTGTCGGCATGTTAAGTT
>NC_059296.1:2995000-3035000 GCF_017591435.1 Portunus trituberculatus
TTTAATTTCACACTGGAACCCACAAAAAAACAACATTAAAAACCCGCGTAACTTCATCACGACTATATATTCCAATGCCATGGAAATATTCACCCAGGATCTCAAGAATA
This sequence comes from Portunus trituberculatus, assembly GCF_017591435.1. Classification (NCBI taxonomy): domain Eukaryota; kingdom Metazoa; phylum Arthropoda; class Malacostraca; order Decapoda; family Portunidae; genus Portunus; species Portunus trituberculatus. Next base: position 2,995,111 of record NC_059296.1, read on the forward strand.
TTTAAGAGGCTTTCAAGACTTCATGTAATATCTGAATATTTTCTTTAATTAGAAGATACACGCCTTGTCTCTCTAAGTATACCTACCCTGCCTCCCTGCCTCCGAAAAGATATCTACCCTGGCTTTCAAAAATACTCACCGTGCTTCCCTGCCTCTCTAAAGATACCTGCGTCTCTCTATGCCTCCCTAAAGATACTCAACCTGCCTCTCTCCTCATACAAATAAAGAGAATAATAAAAAAAAAGAGACTAAATAGGTCGCCGCCATCAGCGTAAACAAACTTTAACCCTCCATTAAAAAAAAAAAAAAGAGAGAGAGAGAAAAAAAATATTCACTCACTGTTACATCACTGCATTTGTATCGTGCACCTTTTTACTTCTTTTTTATCTAATGACCTTTGTATTTGTCCTCTTTACCTCTGTCCTTTACACCTTTCTCCCGCCGCCTCCGCCTCCACCTGTCCCCGCACACACCTTGAATTATCTTCCCGAGTGAGACAAGCCAAGGATACATTTTGTCCTTTCACTGGGCGCTCCCTTTGGCACTGTGCTGTTTTCTCGTGCGTAAAAATCGGTAAAGGAAGATATTTGAATGTGAATGTTGGGATGAGGAGAGAGAACAGGGGAACAGGTGCAGAGAAGGAAGGAAAGGAGAGAACAAAAGAAGAGAACAACAAAAAAACACACACACACACAAAAAAAAAAAATAACAAAAAGAGGAGAAGATGTAAAAAAGAGATATAGAAAGTCACGGAAAGGAAGGGAAATAATACGTGGATGGATTAAGAGGAGAGTAAAAAGGAAGTAGAAATGAGCCTAAGAAAATAAGAAGAATGGGTTAAAGGAAGAGAGAAAAGAAGAAAAAGAAGATAAAGAAAATATGAAGAAAGATGAAGCAGAATGTGACAAAATTTATAAAAGAAAGAAGTAAGGAGAGAGAGAGAGAGAGAGAGAGAGAGAGAGAGAGAGAGAGAGAGAGAGAGAGAGAGAGAGAGAGAGAGAGAGAGAGAGAGAGAGAGAGAGAGAGAGAGAGAGAGAGAGAGAGAGAGAGAGAGATTAATCAGATAACGAAAATTTCAGAGTGGAGGGAAAGGGTGGTGTTAGCTAAGGAAGGAAGAGTTAGAGATTTGAAATAATTGGCAGGAAGAGTCAAGAGAGAAGGAGAGAGCGAGGAAGAAGAGGGAGTGCTGTCTAATTGTAAGCCAAGGGAAAGTCGAGGAGAGGAAGTGATAGCTAAAAGAGAGGCGGAGAGAGTGTGTGTGAGTGAGAGAGAGGAGAGGAGGTACTCGTAATAGGGAGATAGACAGTCAGGAAGATGAGAGAATGTTAGCTAGTAGAGGAAGAATTAGGAAGACTAGAGAATGTTAGGTGTTAGGTAATAGTTAGTGAGAGTCAGTAAGAGGAGGAAGTATTAGCTATGAGTATGGAAGAGTCTGGGAGTGTTAGCTAACAGTGAGAGTATGGGAGAGTCTTGGAGTATTAGCTAACAGGACAAACTCGTTTCTTCGACCCTTTAGAGTAGATCATGGGCGGCACACCTCCTGTTCACCTGTCGCTGGTAGGCACCCGCTCCCCGCCCTCCCCTTTCCCTTTACCCACACGCCCCCCTCCCCTCTGCAGCACTCTCGCCTACCCTATAATTATTGCATTTTTCTCCCCCTTCTCAATGGGGCGCTGTAAGATAGTGATCGAACAGGTCGCTTCAGTGCCGCGTTTCAGTCCTGGCTTAGCTCGGGCGGCTGGACGAGTGGAGGCTTAAGGGAGGCGTCTAGCGGGCTCTTGGGGCCTCATTATGGAGGAGCGGTGGTGGGCAAAACCTGGCTTCTCTCTCCCCTTCTTCTCCATCCTCCTCGTCCTCCTCCTCCTGCTCCTTCTCCTCCTCCTCCTCTTCGTCTTCCTCCTCCTCCTCCTTCTCCTTCTCCTTCTCCTCCTCCTCCTCCTCCTCCTCCTCCTCCTCCTCCTCCTCCTCCTCCTCCTCCTCCTCCTCTTCCTCCTCCTCCTCTTCTTCGTTTTCCTCCGCCTCCTCCTCTCCGCTTCGTCTTTCCAATTGTAAAAATGAAGCCTGAAGGAAGGTGTTCACTGGCCAGCGGGTTTTGCGGTGTATGGTCACTCAGGAATCTGCCGTTCTTTCCTCCTCCTCTTCATCTTATCCTCTTCCTCCTCCTCCTCTTCATCTTATCCTCTTCCTCTTCCTCTTCTTCATCTTATCATCTTCTTCCTCCTCCTCCTCTTCATCTTATCCTCTTCCTCCTCCTCCTTTTCATCTTATCTTCTTCCTCCTCCTCATTATCGTATCTATAACGGATGGGAAGTGAGGACTCATCTTTGCTATTTTGTGTTCCTCCTTTTAGGTTAACCATCACAACTCTCACTCATTCAAGATTCTGCCGTTCTTTCCTCCTCCCTTTCTTCATTTTCTCCTCTTCTTTTTCCTTTTGATTATTATTGCAAGAGGGTTCATCTTTAATATCTTGCGTTTCTGCCTTTAAGTTTAACAGATGTAACTAAAGATCATTCAGAATTCTGCAGTTCTTTAGGTCTTTCCTGCTCCTCTTCTTCATTTCTTCCTCTTCCTTCTCACTATCGTATTGGTGCCAGACAGGGAGGAGCATTCGCCTTTACTATCGCGTTTCTCTCCGTGTATTCTTTCATGCAAGATATGATTGCTGTGTCTATAAAAATCTGCCAATGCAATGTTGCTCTTTATTACCTCCCGATGTTGTGTGAAAGTACAGATCTAATGGAGTCCGGACGAATGAAGGTTTGTTGTGGGCAGGAAGACAACACACAACACAGATGTGGTTGCCTCTCATCAGGAACCGGTGGTGGTTTTCTCATGTTGCTCTGCTTAATAAAACTTGTCTTGTTGCTACTCTTCTTCATTACTATCGAACTTACACTCAAACCCCATGAAAAATGAAACCATAGGAAGATTGATTACATATTCAATTAGATTTCCTTATATTTTTCAACTTTCTCAAGTCTAACATGTTGCAAATTAGAAGATCAATTAAAAAATCTTAACAGAAACCTACAGGAAAGAAAGAAAGGAAGAAAAAACTATCACGGGACATGTTTTTCAATTTCTTGCTAGTACAATGTTCAGAGATAAGATTTCCTTCTGTTTTTATCCCTCCTAGTGTGACGTGCAACAAATCAGAGCAATCAAAGGACCGTACATAATCTTGACAGAATCCAGCGAAAAAGAAGAAAGAGAGAGAAAAAAAAGAAGCTATTAACCCTTCAACCGTGACGCGTTTTCTTATTCATTCTGCTTACTATTTGGCGATTTTGTATAGCTTCAGAAACTTATGTGGGGAATTAGAATAGTGAAGACTATGGCCATTAATCTTCTGACCTCCATAGACCCTTCCTAATATAAAAAAAAAAATCGTTTAATTACACCGAAAACTCAAGGTAGAAATACATCCCAGTACTGAAGGGGTTCATACAATGTTCGGAGATACAATTAAAAGAAAATAAAGTCTTAGAGGTATATAATTAACTCTCTGACTGCTGCAGCTATTAACTTTTCAGCTTGATATCTTATGCAAGCTTTGAGGAAAATTTTGAGAGACTGCACACGGAGGTATCGAGGCATTTGCTCCCCTACTTTGGCTGACGGTTTTTGCACTTTTTACACTTTTTAGAGAACCAGCACTCATGTGGGCCTTTTTTTTTTTTACTTTCTTTTTTTTGCCCTTGGCTGGCCCTCCTCCCTACGTAAAAAAAAAAAAAAACTAAACATGGCATTGAGTGTTTAGTGAAGCTTTTTTTTTTTTCTTAGAATTTATAGCTTGATTTTTGAAGAGTAAAGTTGCCTATGGTTGCTGAAGATTGAATTACGCGTACCATTATCAGTCAGAGGGATAAGGATCGGTGTGTCGCGGCAGTGAAAGTGTGCATCAGTCTTAGCAGTGTCCTGTGGCGAGCTGTCCTGCAAAGAAAACAAAGGTAACGGTATGATAACTTTTAACCCCTTCAGTACCGTGACACGATTTCATATTTATTGTGTTTACTATTTGGTGATTTTATACAGCTTCAGAAACTTATGTGGGGGATCAACATAGTGAAGGCTCTGGCCATTAATCTTCTGTTCTCCATAGACCCTTCCTAATGTCAATAAAATCGTCTAATCACACCCAAAACTCAACGTAAAAATGCGTCCCAATTATGAAAGGGTTAATATTGACTTTCTATCAAAATGCTTCAGTCTCCATGTGCTTTGTATTATTATTATTATTGTAATTATTATTATTATTATTATCATCATCATCATTATTTTTCTATGTATTCTTTTCAGTTTTTATGTGAGAGAGGAAAGCTGGCCAAAGACGACAGAAAGAGTGAAAAAAGGCCTACTGTTATATTATGACAAGGTTGACAACGAGTGGTGTTTCGTTCATCTTGAAGGGTCGTGGGTGTGTCCTTGTCGGCGCTGGTGTTGATGCTGGTGTTCGTGTTGCTACATATACATACGTCACATTTTTTTTTTTTTTTTTCAAGTTTGTGTTCTATTTTGTTTATCTATTTGTGAGATCGACTTATTCAATACTTTTTTATTTATTCTTTCTTTTAATTTTCTTTCCACTCTTTAGTTGCATTTCACTGATCTATTAATTTATTTATTCATTTTTACCCAATATCCTTTTTCTATTGTGTCTTTTCGCTTTATTTAGTTTAATTTTAAGCTTGGCTCATTAAGTTCCTTTTATTTACTCTTTCCTCACATTAATTATCATCTCTTTCGATCACCACTATCAACCCTCCTTTATTTCTGTTTCCATCTTTGCATTACTGACTCCATCACCACCACCGGCACCAGCACCACTACCTCCTCCTCCATCGCCGCCGCCAGCACCTATACATCCCCATCGCATCGCTCAGACACGCTTCGTTGGAGGTTTATTATCACAGGAGAACATCCCCCTTCTCCCGTCAGGCCCCTGGAGCTTCCTTTCTCTCATAACCTCTTTTTTCGAGCCATTACCTTGACTTTCGTGTCTTGTCTGCTAAGCTTCCTTCTTTATTCTGTCAAGATCGTATCCTTCGACTCTTCCCTTCCTATCCTGATGTGGCTCTCTCTCTCTCTCTCTCTCTCTCTCTCTCTCTCTCTAGGTAACAGATTTCTGACATTCCTTCCGTCCTCCGCCGTTTGTCTTCTTTCTTTTTTTTTTTTTTTTTTTCACGCAGTGTCATCGCTCTTCTTTATGGTGGGAACTCCTAACCCACACCTCGCCACTGGGGGGAGGCGGCACAACGCATGGGGTCGCTACAGGTGACAAGGATGACGCCTTTCAGAGTTTCACCCGCAAAGTGTCGCGGTGAAAGGCGACCACACGTAGATCTAAGAGGAAGGCGACCCGCGGCGGTGCTCATAACGCTGCTATACTTGTGAGGCACGGGGTTAGGGGGGAGAAGGAGACAGAGAGAAGACGAGGAAAAAGAAGAGGAAGGGATGTTATGAATGTGAAAGGAAAGAAGGGAATAGTGAAGAATAGACATGGAGAGGATAAAGATGAGGAAAAGTAAGGAGAATAGAAAAGGAGTACATTAGAGAAGAAAGGTAAAGAAAGGCGACGAGTGTTGCTACACCATCCACTACAACAGATCCAGGCCATGCACGCGTCAGCGTACGTAGGTGGCAAACACGGAAAATGCATCTGTGAAATCTAACTTGACTGATTTATGTTCGTCTTTCACTTTTTATGCATTCCCTAAATGTGCGCCACGTCTATGCTTTTGTAAGTTATGACACTGAGTTTCTTCTCTTCTCTTTTTAAATGACATGTCCTTTTTTTTCCCTTTTAATGACATGGTTGTGTATGTTACAGGCCATTCGTTGGTCTGACAAGATTTAGACTCGCTGTGTGATTTGGCTGCCAATCACGGAGAAGTCAGCACCTTAAAGGGCGCTGAGATTCATTAGTTGCCTCCCTCGTTATCTCCGTGAGGTGAGTCACGGATCAATGGGAGACGCAAACGTGAGTGTTGGTCACGACCCAACAGAGGAGCGTGTGTGGGCGCGGTGAAGTTTTCGGGTGTGGCCGGCCGGGCTAGACAACACGTCTCTGACAGACACACAGCCGCACAGCCTCTCACCACCTCCACCCGTCTCACTTTCACCCTCAGCCGACGACGGCGGGGCGCTGGCCTGCCTGGCCGGGAGGGGTACTTCCAGCCACCTCAGCCGCCGCGGCTTGAGAATATCTGTCTAGAATGTAAGGCCAGGTATTTTTAGCTCCGCATCGCCGGCTGGAAAGAGCCGGCGTGACCCTCAACAGCTTGTGCAAGTTTTCCTTCCGCGGTCACACCTAGCTTCAGTGATTCTGCAGAAGTTTGCTGGAGAAATTATGTACAGAAAGAATGTTCCTCAGACATGTAAGAAACGGTGGATGGTAAAGCTGAGGGGGACGAGGGGGCTGAGGGGGCTGAGGGGCCGAGGGGGCCGCGGCGTGGTGATGTGGCACATTGCTACAAGTGAGTGCTGAGTTTTCCCACCAGCTGGTAGCGGATCGTCCCTCACACTCTCACCCTCTATAGGAGTCAGCCCACGCGCCAGCTGGTTGTGGATGACGCCTCACCACCGCCGTCTGTGTTCAAATCTCTGACTTTCCTTTTCCAGCAGGGCGGATGTGAAGCAGAGGCGTCACTCCCAACACTCCTATAGAAATGACGGCCTATTCCAGCCTCCCTGTGTATACCTGTAGGAGGTGAGGGGCGCAGTATTGTGGTGCGTGGAGGCGGGGGTCGCGTCACATTGAGGGTGGAAAGAGAAACAGTTAGGCGGATGTCCCTCCCGAAGAAAAGGAGAGTGAGTGTCGGGCAGTATGGCGATGTGAAGGGGAGAGTTATGCGTGCGTGATGGCTTGGAGGAAGGCCTGGTAGGGGAGGGGAGAGGGGGAGAGGGAAAGGGAGGGGAGAGGGAGGTGTAGGGGGAGGGGAAAAAGGGGAGGAAGACTGGTGGAGAGCCCTTACGTGTTATTGCTGTTGGTGAGAGAGAGAGAGAGAGAGAGAGAGAGAGAGAGAGAGAGAGAGAGAGAGAGAGAGTGGGTTGGTGGGTGGGATGAAGAAGGATAAATAAAAAAAAAAAAACAGACAGACAGACAGACAAATACAGGCCATAAAAACTAATGCACACTGTTTGCCCCACAACTAACCACCACCACCACCACCACCATCATCACCTCCACCACCATCACCACCACCACCACAACCACCATTGAAAAAATACACACCATACACCTTAATATAAACCACCACCACTACCACTACCACCACCACCACCACCACCATCACCTCCCCCCACTAGCATCACCACATCCTCACCATCGCCTCTTCTCATGCCCACTATGACCACTCGTCCTATCAACCTCCTTCAAACTCTACGCATGAAATGAAGAAGAGGGAGAAGAAAACAGAGGAAAAGGGGGAGAATCGAAGGGTGCTGGGGGAGTATACTTTTAAGGAAGAGGCGATCAGGCATCCATGCGAGAAAGGGAGAAGGGAGAGGAAGGAGAGAGGGAGAGAAAGTAACATAGACAAGCCGGGAGATGGGTCAGAGAGTTGGGGTGACGTAACATGAACACAAGAGAATACGCAATGAATCGTGAGAGGAAGAGGAGAGAAGATTCGCACCTGCTGGAGAGGAAGAGGAAGAGGAAGAGGAAGGGAGCGAGGATGGCCGGGGAGGTAGTAGGTGGAGAAGGGAAGGAAAGAGTAAGGAAAATATTTTTGTTTGGGATTTTTCGAAGGTGAGAAAAAGAAAGTAATGAGGAAAGTGACTGAGAGAGAGAGAGAGAGAGAGAGAGAGAGAGAGAGAGAGAGAGAGAGAGAGAGAGAGAGAGAGAATGGCAAACAGAAAGCATGAGTAATAAATTGATATAGAAAAAGCAAATAGAAATGGTGTCAAGAACGTATAATTAGAATGACAGTAATAAAAAGGAATTGAGAGTTTCTTTAATAAGGAAGGTAAGAAAAGAACGAGACGAGGAGAGATGCGCGTGAGGAAGATGCACATACACAAACCTACAACCAGACAGACAAACAAGTAGACAATCAGACGAAAGATGAAAAAAAAAAAATCAATGAATAAAAACATACACAAGCAGATATTGAGGAGATATACAGCCCGATCTGTCACGAGTGAGATAAAGTAGATATACATACATACATACATACATACATACATACATACAGATAGACAGACAGATTTACAGACAAACAGATAGATAGGCATGCAAACAAACACTCAAACAGTAACAAACACATAACTAACAGACAAACAGACAGAGAGAGACAAATAAAAAGAAAACTTACAGACAAATAACAGAAAGGTGAATACAGAATTAGACTGACAGATACACAAACAGACGAGTAGATAGAGACAACAGACGAATAGACACACAGACAGATAAACGAACATAGACGTAAACAGATAGACAGACAGACAGACCAGACGGAAAGAGAGACATAAGCAGGCATATTAGGGGACATAAGAGACACACAAACAGACAGACAGACAGATGAAAGAACAGATGGACATAACAGACGGAGAGGAAGACATAAACAGGCATATTAGCGGACATAAGAGACACACAAACAGACAGACAGACAGATAAAGGAACAGATGGACAGAACGGATAGAGAGAGAGAGACATAAACATAGAGATCAGCAGACAGACATACACAGACAGACAGCCGGAATCAATGGAGAAATCAACGTTTACTATGCGTGGCTTGAGAGTGTCTGGGAGGAGCGTAAATGGAGATGACAAGACTTGAGTTGATTGGCAAACCTGACTGACGCCTCGCCCTTACCAACGCTGCTGACGAGGGCTGACACTGACCCCGAGAGTGGGAGACTGATTACTTGCACTTTTCCGAAACGGCTGACGCTTAGGCCTGACAGCAGGATAGTGTGTCGATTTGCAGCTGATAATCGGGAGAGTCTCTGCGCCATGACGGGCCTGGGAGCCACCTACTGGGACGACTTGTACTTCTTTTTTCCTTCCTTTCTTCATCTGTCACCTAAGTACGTAGTGAAAGAGAGATGAAAGGGGAAGAGAAAGATGGAGGAGGAGAAGAAGGGATAAGAGGCCAAGGGTTCGAAGTAAATAAAGAGAGAAAAGGCGAGGAAATTGAAGGATTCTCACACAGGGCCGCCCCATAAAGTCAAGAAGAGAGAAAGAAAGAGAAAGAAGAAGTGGTTTCTCTTAATTTGGAGAGTAAATTACTTTAGTGGGAAAAGTTTTTTGATCTGACTCTCATCCTGCCTCACGCGCGCTTACTCACTCGCACACCTACACCTGTGAATGTATCTGCTGTTGCACACACACACACACACACACACACACACACACACACACACACACACACACACACACACACACACACACACACACACACACACACACACACACACACACACACACACACACACACACACACACACATACACATACATCACACACCTGATCATCTCTAAGATCTAAATTGGTTTCTCTAATCTCTCTCTCTCTCTCTCTCTCTCTCTCTCTCTCTCTCTCTCCAGTAAGAATAATGCTGACTTCATTTGATAGTTTTGTAAGAGAAAATAAACCTTTCTTCACACACACACACACACACACACACACACACACACACACACACACACACACACACACACACACACACACACACACACACACACCTCTATCCTTTCTAACCATACAAACATCTCTCTCTCTCTCTTTTTCACACACCCATCCATGGCTGGCTCCCAAAACAGGTACTCTTGCCCACCTCCAACATCACTCAACACCATCGTCTCCTTTCAGCATCCTCGTCTCCCTTTCAACACCCTCGTCTGCGTCTCAGTAACCTCGTCAACCTCAACACTTCGACTACTTCAGAATGTTCTCGCTAACTGAAAGTACGCGGGTTATTAAAGGTGTTTTTACGGTTCGATTGACAGGCTATCAAGGTTTCTATGTTTTTAAAAGGAGAAATAGTCTTGAGAACCTTCCTAATGATATATGTAGCTTTGAAAATAGTCGTGGTGAGAAAGTAATGTGTTTCTGAGTATAGATGCCTCAGAACATACACTCTTTTCTCTCATTCCTTTCTCCGTATCCTCTCTTAGCTCTTGTCTTTCCCATGCATCTTCTCTTCATTCAAACCAAGACGCATCATCTCTTACCCACCACCACACCTCAACACACCCGCCACTGCGCATCCCCACTACATTTACACGCTCCCAAACAGATTAAAACCCTCCCTCCCCGCTCCTCCAGTTCCCTATACTGTCTCCCTCCCCCGGGCGAAGAGCTGTGCACTATTACCTACGCTTGTCGAGGATTGGCCGCAGTGACAAAGGCAGACAGGTGCTTGTGTAACTCTGTAATCTGGGTAATTTGCTTCCTGCTACTCATTCGTCTGTTTTCTTGTGTGTTATCATGACAGTGTGCGTGTTCGCTGCTTGGGGAATAGAATTACGCCTAAAAACGACGTAAAGCGCATTTCTTTACTGCCAGATGAGTTGCTCGACATAAGAATGACTAGGTAGTGGAGATCCGGGAGTATATACCGCCAGGTGCGCCACGCCAAGCCAGGTATCTCGTGCAGGCATCTAGCAGGTCGTCGTCAGCTGTTCACAAGCAGGTGACGTCCAATGAACAGCGTGCAACATCACTAACAAGATGATGAACCACCACTTGCTCCGAAATTGCATACACCGCCTCGTTTCCTTACCCAGAGAGACACGTGAGATGGAACCGACACACAGACAAGTGAAAAAAGAGCCATTTACTTTGACAGGAATGCTGTTGAATAGGTAGAATTTGCGGACGAACAAACGCACGAAGACGTTCAGTGGTGAGATGCAAACAAACACGAACGTTGGGTATTGAATTGACAGGGGAGAGAGACGGACACGCATGAAGAGGAGTCTGGTGAGATAAAGAGGCGAAGCTAACGGATGGACGGGCATGAAAACAAACAGGTGGAGAAAGACAGGCGGACAGTCAGGTGGGCATGAAAGGTGGCGGCATCTTGTGTTACTTCGCCAAAGCATGTGGACACTGTATGGAGAAAGCCTGACTATATTGACAGGAACACAAGCCATGGGGTGAAAGGGATTGCCGGCGCCGTGTGTGTGTCTGTGTGTGTGTGTGTGTGTGTGTGTGTGTGTGTGTGTGTGTGTGTAAGAGTATACAAGTAAGTGTGGTGACAATACTCTTAGCACACACACACACACACACACACACACACACACGTAACTACATTATTTTTTCCCCAATGGTCAAATTAACGAATCATTTGCCGTATATGAGTTAATAGTGTCTCTCGTGCAATCATCATAACACGCTCACTGAATGAAAAACACGCACACACACGCGTCGCTTGTTACACGTCTCTATTACATACTTAGGGGAGGAGTGGAGGGGGAAACGTCATTATCAACCTTTATGTTTACTCCCATTTTTTTTTTTTTTTTTTTTTGTCGTCACGGGAGGAAAGCGGCGAGAAACAGCCAGTAGGGACAGTATGGAGATGAAACACTACACAGTTCACATGAGACAGCATCAGAGAGAGAGAGAGAGAGAGAGAGAGAGAGAGAGAGAGAGAGAGACACCCCACCCAGACCCCACCCACTCACACTCACATCCCCAGCTAAACGACACCCAACTGCCCTCGGAACAAACCAATCATCCCATCAACGAGAGTCACAACCTTTGCCTCCGCGCCACCCACCTCCTCCCTTCCCAGCCCAGCCTTTAACACAAATAATAAACGCATTGTACTGCCCCCACACAACGCGACCCTAACACTCCTCTCAGGGCGGGGCGGACTTATAAAATGGGGGTATAGATTGTTACTCCCTCCCTTCGCGTCCCTCTCCTCTCTGTACCGTGGTGGCGGCGGCGGTGTCGGCTTTCCCAGCACTACACTATTAAATAACAGCAGCAATCAGACGCATCCTGGGCCTGACGGGTGTTCCGCCTCCCGCAAGATACCAGAGGAAGTTGATCAGCCGTGAAATGGGTTCTGTTAGTGGCCGTATGTCCTGTGGGGGTCCGTGGCTATGGATTGTTCTTCCTGGTGTTACTCTGTTGGTTCTCTCTGTTTCTCTGTTTCTCTGTTTCTCTCTCTCTCTCTCTCTCTCTCTCTCTCTCTCTCTCTCTCTCTCTCTCTCTCTCTCCTTGTCCTTTCGTATGTCCTGTGGGTGTCCTATGGGTTGCTCTTACTCTCTCTCTCTCTCTCTCTCTCTCTCTCTCTCTCTCTCTCTCTCTCTCTCGTTTTTCCTATTTTCACTCGTTTGTTCTATTTTTCTTGTTTCTTTTTTCTTTCTTTCTTTCTTCATTAGGTTGTGTTTCTAGTTTGTTGTGTGTTTGCTCCTCACTTGTGTTCGTTCTTGCTTTTTTTGTGTGTGTGTCTGTGTGTGTGTTTCCTCACTTGATCTTTGATGTCTTGTGTTTGTTTGTTTTGATGCATTTCACTCAACCATTTCCTTTTTCCTCCTTCTCCTTCCTGCTTCTTGTTCTTGTTCTTATTTTCCTTTCACTATTTCTTTCCCTTCCACTATTTCTCTCTCTCTCTCTCTCTCTCTCTCTCTCTCTCTCTCTCTCTCTCTCTCTCTCTCTCTCTCTCTCTCTCTCTCTCTCTCTCTCTCTCTCTAAGTACTATATATATATGATGTACATCTGAGTAAGTTCCGATCTGGTGAGATTCTTTACTGAGCATATTTGGTCCACGTAACCTACTCTTGTCAACCACAAAGCCGCGATATCCACATCACTGTTGACTCACTGGAAAATTACCTCAACGTTTTGCAAAAGTAACCCCACTCGTAAGTAGCTAAGGCACAATAATAGCATCTGGTATTCGTAGACGTGACTGTGTAGTATAGTGTACAGAGTTCGTTCTTCCTCCTCCAAGCCTCCTCCACGAGATTAAGGAAAACGACACAACCGGAATGAAGCAATAGACGATTACAGTTAATTGGCTGATGGATGGCGGTAAATTGGCGCTGTAAAAGTGTGATTGTGGCGAAGGAAAGGGGGATGAGAGGATGTCTGCCTGCCTGTCTGTTTATCTGTCTGTCTGGCGGATGGAGACCTGAGAAGGAAGGAAAATGGGGAAGAAATTTGGGAGGTTTGAATTGTGAAGTGACAAATTCTGGCTCCGTGATGAAAGGAAGATGGTGGTGTTGCAGTAGGAGGCGATGAAGTTAAAGGTTATTATGGTAAAGTTAGCGGGGGAGGAGTGAGTGATGTCTTATGTGGGTTAGTTAGTTAGCTCTTGTAATTTGGGATATTAGTGGGGAACGAGTCTAATGGAGAAAGCTGAAATGTAACTGTGAGGAGATGAAAGTGAGAGTAATGCGTTTGTAGTGAGTGGTGCCATTGCTGGAAGGAGAGAGACTTGTAAGAGACGGAAATGGTGACTTAGTGTGTGTGTGTTTTTTTCTTTATTTATACCATGTTGGGTTTTTACGGGAATTTATTGGCTAAAGGGGATACTTTTTCGGTTACCTCCTATCTCAAAGCCCACCAGCTAGGAAACCGTTGCCCCGAGTGAGGAAGTCCAACCTACACTCGGACCGTGGACAGGATTCGAACCCGTGCGCTTGGAGACCCCTCGGACCCCAAAGCACGCATGGTTCCACTGTACCATTCGACTTGAGGTACTCCAATTGAAAGACGTGTAATAGAAATAAGTAAAATAAGTGGAACATATCACTACTTTTATTTTCATTATTGTTATTATTATTGTTACTTTATTCTATTTTACTGTACATGTTTGCTAATTTCGTTTTTTCTTATTTTCTCGATTCATTTTCATCTTGTTTATCTATCTGTTTCATGCTTATTTGTTTATTCATATCATTTTTGCCTTTATCTAATTGCTTCGATTTTTATTTCATTTCACTTCATTTTGTTTTATTTACTTATTTCTTATTCATTTATACATTCATTTTACCTTAGTATTATTTTGTGTGTGTGAGGGACTGAGAAGGAGGGACCCCGGCTGCTGACGAAACGAAGAAAGAGAAAAGATGAAAAAATGGCAAGCCTTACAATGACCACCAAAATGAAGGAACTGTAAGAAAAAAATAAATAGAAAAAAAAAAAAATGGCAAACCTTACAATGAACAGCAAAACGAAGGGAGTGATGAAGGACAAAGGACCGAGGGAGTGGAACAGATCTGCGGCGTGAAGGTAGAAGTAACAGCTGGACCACAGAAGGACTGATGACTTGGGAAGCTAAGAACAAAGAACTGCGTAGATGATGACCGCAATGAACGCTTCCTGCATCACTTAGTTACCTGGTTGTACTTCCTTAGTCGTGGTACTTACAGAGAATTTTAATCAAACTTGTGTTGTCCTGTCTCTGTTGCTGCTTTCACCGTACCAAGAACCATACTGCATTTCTACGCGGCATCTCCACTACAAAACAAGGGATTTAAATGAGATTACACAAGTTTTTAATGACATTTTTGCTGTTCTAGTGTGAGGTAAACAGAATTTCCAGATTGCTAAGAGGAGAAACACATGCATTTTACGCGGCATTTCCACTACAAAACAAGGGATTTAAATGAGATTACACAAGTTTCTAATGACGCTTTTACTGTTCTAGTGCGAGATAAACAAGATTTCCAGATTACTAAGAGGAGAAACACGCATGAGAACTCGCTTGATAATTTCTGTTGCCTTTTAACCCCTTCAGTATCATGGCACGTTTTCATATTCATTCTGCTTATTATTTGGTGATTTTATACAACTTCAGAAACTTATGTGGGGGATTAAAATAGTGAAGACTTTGGGTATTAGTTTTCTGACCTCCATAGACCCTAACTAATGTAAATAAAATCACCTAATCATACCCAAAATCTCATGGTAAAAATGTGTCCCAGTATACTGAAGTGGGTTAACCCCTTCGATACTGGGACACATTTTTACCTGAGAATTGGATACGATTAGACCATTTTATTGACATAATTAGAAAGGGTCTGTGGAGATCAGAAGATTAATGGCCACAATCTTCCCTATTTCAATCCCTACATGAGTTTCTGAAGCTGTATAAAATCATCAAATAGTAAGGAGAATTGATGTGAAAACGCGTCATGGTACTGAAGTGGGTTAAGATAGTTGAGGTGAGAAGGCAGAGCGTTTGGATGTCTGAAACGAGCAATGTAACCAAGCGTAGGAATTGCATCACCTGATCTTGCGCTGGTGGTCGCCGTGGTGGTCAAAGAAGCGGAGAGTGCCATGTCAGGTTACAGTGTACAACAGGGATTGTTGTGAGGCAGGAGGAATGATGGTACCAAGGAAGAGGAGATGAAATATATGGTGACAGGCAACGTAATGTTACTAATGCAGAAGTGTTGTATGGTAGTAAGGAAAGTAGAGAGAGAGAGAGAGAGAGAGAGAGAGAGAGAGAGAGAGAGAGAGAGAGAGAGAGAGAGAGAGAGAGAGAGAGAGAGAGAGAGAGAGAGAGAGAGACGTTACACAAGGAAAAGAAAATAGTAGAAAATGGTTTTGGAGAGAGAGAGAGAGAGAGAGAGAGAGAGAGAGAGAGAGAGAGAGAGAGAGAGTAACGTTACACAAGCTGAGTACCACGGAGCAGCAGCAGCAGCAGGAGTACATTTGGTTTGTGAGAAGGTAATGTTACTTCACGTTTTGTTTGGTTACGTTACGTTGACTTGGTACACACGTCTGGTCACTTCGCTTTTACTTCTTCCCACGCCCCGGAGACTCGCGGAAACACACGCAGACACACACACGCATACACACCACAAAAAAAAAAAAAAAAATTGCCGGGGGTTGTGGGGGGGTGGAAACTGAGGTCACACACACCCTCTAAATTGAAAAATGATGATGAAGTTTGTTGCGCCTCTACCATTTCCGTTCTTTATGGCGTCGTAATGTGCTGTTGTTTCCTCATCTTGTGTTTCCTGAGCAGCCATTTGTCCCGAAAGGAAAATACGAGGGAATTAATGTGAGAAATATATATATACATTACGAAACACTCTTTCTACGCTTCGGGATTTATATTTTTGATCTTTTCTTATTTTATTCAAGCAGTTTCTTACCCATAATTCCCTTTTTTCCACTACACATCTGCTATTTTTTCCTCTCCACACCCGTAAACTCATTTTTTCTCTTCAATTTTCTCTTATTCCCTCATTTATTACACATTTTCACTCCAAAACGCATCGAAATTGCTCCTTTTTTTTTTTCCACTAAGAGCTGTGTTTATTGTATTTTCTTGCTGCTGAAGATGTCCTGTCCTGCCAACTGACTTTTGTTTACCTTTTCATGTGCTTTGTCTTTGTCTTGTCTTGTCTTTGCTCGCTTTTTTGTTTGTGTTCATCTTACTTTTTGTATGTATCTGTTTTTATGAATACAATCTCGTTAACAAAAATTTCTCACATTCATAACTTACTTACCCTTCTTCCCTTTACATTTTAGACTTGCTTATTCATTTATATCAACATTTAACCCTCTTGTGTATCATGACACGTTTCCATATTCATTCTGCTTACCATTTGATGATTTTATACAACTTCAGAAACTTATTTGGGGATTAAAATAGTGAAGACTATGGCTATTATTCATCTGACCTCCATAGGACTTTTCTAATGTCAATAAAATGATCTAATCCTACACAAATCTTAGGTAAAAACGTGTCCCAGTATTGAAGGGGTTAGATTTACGTAATTTATTTCTATCCAGGCATTGGGAAGCGGAGGAGACAGGAACAAACAACACTAGAAGACCTAACAAACACTTCTCTGCTTTTCTGTTACCAGCATGTGCAGTATCAGGGAGGAGGAAGGCAACACACGGGTAAAGGAATGCAGGGCTACTACTCTTACATGTGCTGGTCGGCGAGGGGCGTACCTGCGGGGAGCGAGATGGGGGAAGAATAGGTTGCTGTGGGGAGCTTTGGGGAGCCTGGGGAGCTGTGGGGAGGTAAATGAGAGATGCGATGGGGTTGTGGAAAGGTGCAGACAAACATGGTGAGATAGTGACGACGTAAAGCAAGAGGGAATGAGAGAGAAAGACATGGGAGACGAAAAACAACGTGGGTATGGGGTGGAAGGTGTGCTGGCATGTGGGTAGCGGCGGCGGCAGTGGCGGAGGGACGGTGGGAGGCAAGGAGGGAGGGAGGGAAGGAGGAGAGGTGCAGCAGTGCGTCAGGTGCGAGAGTTAGAGGGAGGGGAGAGTGGCAGAGTAGCATTGATCTCTACGGCATGACTTTCACCGTGTCGCTATACCGAGCAGATCCGTCTTAAAAATATCTCGCATTCCTCCGCATCCCGTCCGCCGTTTCTCATCCTTCGGGCTACTCTTCCATTTTGTTTCTCTCTCTCTCTCTCTCTCTCTCTCTCTCTCTCTCTCTCTCTCTCTCTCTCTCTCTCGTTTAAGAAAATAGCAAAACCATTTTCCTACTCTTTCCTTTTAGAATTTTTGGAAAGTCTGCGAAACGTGTAAAAAGAAAAATATAAAGTTTGTTTTTTAGTAAGAAATATAGAAAACTTTCTTCATAAAAGGATATTAATTCTTTTATTGCATAATTTCTTGTTATTAGAGGCTTTATTGATTAGTTCCCTTTTAATACTTTCCCTCTGAGTAAACCAAATGCATCTTTTATTTCCTTGTGTGGGAAAAAAATAATCAGTCGTGCTCGGTGGTTCGTCATAAGAGGGTCAGCATTGCGAGGGCACGTTAGCGGTGCCTTGCTGGCGTCTCTGTACGATATGGCAGTGATCCTCCTCAGCCAGAAGTAAAGAAAAAGTTTATTATATTTATCGCCAAGACGTTCACACACACACACACACACACACACACACACACACACACACACACACACACACTCTTGAATGCACACCTGTGTACGTGCATAGGTACACATAGACAGGTACACTAGAAAACAGGTTAAGTAAATAGAGACAGATTGACAGAAATCAATGACACACACACACACACACACACACACACACACACACACACACACACACACACGTAAACAGACACAGACAAACAATGAGTGACAGGAAATTGCTCTCCTACTCAACCTGGTTTTAATGAAAGTGAATGCGTGAAATTCTGTCCGGGAAGAAACGCTGGAGGAGGAGGAGGAGGAGGAGGAGGAGGAAGAGAAGAAAGGGGGTTAACTTGTACGAGACAGGTGTGGCAGATGTAAGCAATAGCACCTCACACACACACACACACACACACACACACACACACACACACACACAAGCTTATTATTATCCGTTTTCTGTTTCTTTCCCCTTGTTCCAGTAATCATCATCGCATCGGTGGCACCTTAACACTTTTCCATTTTCGTCTCATTAACTTTCGTCCAAAAATTTCTCCCCAGCAAAAGAGAAATCGGTTTAAGAAAATTTGCGTCACCAAACACTGCGATTAATTTTGAGAGTTGAGAGAGAGAGAGAGAGAGAGAGAGAGAGAGAGAGAGAGAGCGCCTCGGGCAGTAGTTCCTCATGGCCAACTTTCTCCTAACATCGCCCTCGCCTCCTCTTCCTCTTCCTCTCTCTCTCTCTCTCTCTCTCTCTCTCTCTCTTCCACTACCCAGCTCTACTAGTTTCTTCCTCTCTTCATCATCTGCCTAACCATCTCTCTCTCTCTCTCTCTCTCTCTCTCTCTCTCTCTCTCTCTCTCTCTCTCTCTCTCTCTCTCTCTCTCTCTCTCTCTCTCTCTCTCTCTCTCTCTCTCTCTCTCTCTCTCTCTCTCTCTCTCTTTTATATTTTCATTTTCTTCTCCATGTTTATATATCTGTCTATACTTTTTCTTATTGTCTGTCTGTCTTTCTTCTTCTTCTTCTTCTTCTTCTTCTTCTTCTTCTTCTTCTCCTCGCGTTTCTCTTCTTCTGCTACTTCCTTGAATTTTACTCCTCCTCTTTCTTCTTTCTCGTCTTTTCCTTCTTTCTTTTTTTTTTCTCTCTTTTTCGTTCTGCCTTTTGTTGCATTTTCCCTTTCTCCTGCTTTCCCCATTCTTCTTTCTGCATATCATTTTTTCCTGCTTCCTTCATTTATTTCTTCCTTCATCTCTGCCGTGCTTCGTTCATTTTCATTTGCATTCCATATCTTCCACTCTTTCACTCATATTTTTTTTTCCTACCTCCGTAAATTTTTCCTTCTTTTCTTCCTCCCCCCCCCTCCCCTTTTTCATTTTCCTCCTTTCCCTTCCTTGTTCCTGTTATTCATAGCGGCGATGTGAGTCAGTGATTTTAACAACTTTTATTTTGACATTTCGTGAAGTGTCTCAAATACTTTTACTGTATGTGACTGGCAGTGTTTAATGAGCTCTTGCTTTTCAGCTAGAAGTGGTAAGAGATATTTGTTTTTCCCTTTTGTTCTTGTGTAGATTTTGATTTTAGTAGTCGTGAGAACAGTAGTAGTAGTAGTAGTAGTAGTAGTAGTAGTAGTAGTAGTAGTAGTAGTAGTAGTAGTAGTGGTAGTAGTAGTAGTAGTAGTAGTGGTAGTAGTAGTAGTAGTAGTAGTAGTAGTGGTAGTAGTAGTAGTAGTAGTAGTAGTAGTAGTAGTAGTAGTCGTAGTATTAGTAGTAGTCGTAGTATTAGTAGTAGTAGTAGTAGTAGTGGTAGTAGTAGCCGTAGTAATAGTAGTAGTAGTATATGTAGTAGTAGTAGTATATGTAGTAGTAGTAGTAGTAGCAGCAGCAATAGTAATAACAGCAGAAACAGCAGCAGCAGCAGGAGCAGCAGCAGCAGTAGTAATGGTAATAGCAGTAGTAGTAATTACTTTCTCAACAAGCCTTTAGCTGTAACAATTATACGAAAACGTAGGAACTGGCGTGATAATTGTATTCATATATTTAATTTCATCATTTGTTCATCTTGACATTAACAACGTCTCTTTCTCATCCTCCCTCTCTCTCTCTTCTTGCCCGCAGGGGAACCACGAGCTACCTGCGCCGGAAACAACAAGTGAGTGTTCCATGGAAGAAGTTGTGGAGGAGGAGGAGGAGGAGGAGGAGGAGGAGGAGGAGGAGGAGGCAATGAACTGGGTATCGGGTAAGGGAAGGGTAGGAGGGAGCAGGAGAGAGGGAGGGGCAGGAAAGTAGATAACATACGCACGGGTGGTCGTGGTGGAAGACGAAAGAAAACGAGGAGTTAGGAGTGTAAGGGAAGGGAAGCCATTTCACTGTCAGATGGGAAATTATTAGTTAACTCTGTGAAAATTGAATAGGACGCATTCAGCCACGAGGACGAGTTAATGCTGGGTTGTCTTGAGATAGTGCTGTTCGTAACTCTTGAGCCGCCATTACGCTTCTGTAAGTTACGTTAGGTTAGGTTAGGTTAGGGTGAGTTAGGCCGAGCTGTGTGGATGTTATTGATTCATCTCGACCCCGCGGGAAGAGAGGAGCGGGAAGAAAGGAGTCTACAGGAACCGCTCAAGGAGGAAACCTGGTATTTGGCGTAGCGGGAAGACTTGTGTGCATATATAGGGCGGGAAGACAAAGAGAGAACCATTAACCCCTCCACCACAAGCACTGTACCACACACACACACACACACACACACACACACACACACACACACACACACACAATGGGAGACACAAAAGAGCTTATGAATAGATTTGGGAGTAAAAAAAGATAAGTGACTAAAGAAACTGAAATATGTCTTCTTTTCTGTACAAACATTGGTGTTCTGTTTACTTGTCATCGTTTGCTGCATTGACTTGAGATTTATTAGCTATGTCGTGTGTGTGTGTGTGTGTGTGTGTGTGTGTGTGTGTGTGTGGTCACTGTGGCAGTCGTGGTGTGGTTTGCGTGAGTGGGTGATGGAGGCGTTGGAAATTGTATGGTGCTGGTTGGGGGGCTTGGAGAGAGAGAGAGAGAGAGAGAGAGAGAGAGAGAGAGAGAGAGAGAGAGAGAGAGAGAGAGAGAGAGAGAGTAGGCTGGGTTAGTGTTGTAAAATGTCATTCAAATCACGAAATACAATATCTCTCTCTCTCTCTCTCTCTCTCTCTCTCTCTCTCTCTCTCTCTCTCTTTAATATTTAGTGACAAATTGATACTAAGACAATCCTTATTTGATATTATTTGTAGTGTTTTTAAATTTGCTTCATTATTCTTCTTTCTTCCTTTCTTTATCTGTCTATTTAAGTGGTGGTATTTAACTGGCTGCAGTTTATAGTTCACTACAAGGGAAATTCCATTACATTATGGTGACAGGAGTAGAGTTGACTGATCACTTTCTTCAAGTCTAGCAGTGATTAACCCCTTCAGTACCACGACGAGTTTCCATATTCATTCTGCTTACTGTTAGGTGATTTTATGCAGCTTCAAAAACTTATGTGGGGGATTAAAATAGTGTAGACTGTGGCCATTAATCTTCTGCCCTCCATAGACCTTTCCTAATGTAGAGAAAATGGTCTAATCTCGCCCAGAACTCAAGGTAAAAATGTGTTCTAGTATTGAAGGGGTTAAAGCTGTTTACAATATGTTTATTATTTCTTATTTTCATGGATTGGCAGGATGCTAGAATTGTTTTTTCTATATGTAATCAATATATCTAACAACTCTTTCTTTCTTTCGATAATTCAAATAGAAAACGGAAATGCGACACGTTTAATTTGGCTCCCTGCAGCAAGACTACTTTGTGTACCCACTTTTCTTTTGCCAGCTAGACTAAACTTTCGATCAACTTGCACTTCCAAACCTATCATCGTACAGTGCTACCATGCCTGCTAATTAAGTGAAATGCTGAACAAATTTGACATGTTTTCAACCAAATGTCAGGCAGAATGTTAACCCCCAGGTCAGTTTGATAACATTTCATTAACTTAGTCTTAAATGTCAATGGTCGTGTCTGATTGCCAATGATTGTAAGAATATTGATGTGTTTGATGTGTTGATAAGTGGCGTAATGTGATACTTGATGCGTCTGATGTGTTGATAAGTGGCGTAATGTGATACGAGGAATAGAAATTTCTAAAGAGAAAATCATTATAAAGAGATGATCGTAACTGTTCTTTTAGTTTAATTTTCAAGTGTTTGCTGTTGTTTGATGAAGCAGTTGTACAAAGGTAAGATGCTGTTTGGGTGCCGTTACGCTTAATTTTTGTTGAGTTTAGAAAAGACGTGTTTGTGTACCAGTGAAATCAACCCCTTCAGTATCGGGACACATTTGTACCATGAGTTTTGCATATGATTTGACGATTTAATTTACATTAGGGAGAGTCTATGGAGGTCAGAAGATTAATAGCCAGAGTCTTTACTATTCTAATCCCTACACAAACTTCTGACGCTGTATAAAATCACCAAATAGTAAGCACAATGAATATGAAAACGCGTCATGGTACTGAAAGGGTTAACACATTTAAAGGGGAGTTTATGGAGGAGGAAAATTCATTAGTCTCCTTACCGTGTTCATTTCCCTGTGTATGATCTGAATCGTCCACGTACAGTAGTAAAACACAGTAACCTTTTTTTTCATTATGTAGCATTGCACAAAATCAACGGTGGTCATGTTAGATAAACCAACATTATCATTACTATATCTACAGTCACTCTCTCACATGGCAGTAATATAAAGAAATCTACAGCATCCCCACGTCATACAATCACAAGGGCAGCACGAGAGAACATTGTCATTTATTTCCCTTACCGCCGGCATCTCTTTCGAAGCGCCTTTCTTTTACAGTCACGGCTCTGATATACGTAACAGTAAAAATAGACTTATCTACATCAATCACACGTCATACAGGCACGAGGGCAACACGAGAGCATTACCCTTCATTAACACCATTTATCCCCCTTCATCTCTTTCGGGGCGCCTTCCTTACACAGTCACGGCTTTAAAACTGTACGTAGCAGTAAAATAAATGAATCTGCCCCAGTCCCACGTCATACAGTCACTAGGCAGCACGACAGACCATTCCCCTTCACTTACACCTTCATTTCCACCCCTCCCCCCTTTGTCTCTTTCGGGGCGCCTTCCTTACACAGTCCTGGCTTTGACGAAATCGTTCTCTGGTTACTGATTTGGAGCGAGTGCCGTCCATCGATCGGGTGTCGTTGTTTTTGCCTCTCAGGAGATACAGATCAGGTCGTCCGTGTATCATTTGTCACCGTCTGTGTGTGAATTGGCCAATGAGAATGAACTGGCCACTGGGACGCGAGGTGGACTGCGAGTACGAATATATGTATGTTTGTGAAGAGTTGAAAAACGTGTGTATGTATGTTTGTTTGTGTGTTTTATTTTTGCTGTTATTTGCGACTATTATCTTTGTTATTGCTGTTATTGCTACTTTTTTACAACAACGATAACGAGTACAACCACCACCATCACTACTACTGTTACTGCTACTGCTACTGCTACTGCTACTACTACTACTACTACTACTACTACTACTACTACTACTACTACTTCTTCTTCCATCGCTATTCTTAAGATTCATCATCCCCAGAGATTACTGTGAGAAATTATATCACCATCACCACGTTACTATCACCACCATCACTATCACCACTTCTACAGCTGCAGCCACCACCATCTCTCTCATCACTCCTAAACATCACCACCACCTGCACCTGTTATCGTAATTTTTGTCACCATCACCATGTTACCATCACTATCACTATCTTTAATCAAGACCACCACCACCACCACCACTATCACCACCATTATCATTTACCACCCTAAGCACTACTGTCCGTTTCTCCCGTCATCATCACCCTCTTCTACCAACATCACCATTGTTCTCTCATCTCCGCCTTGCTTCACTCATCACCATTATATAACCTTATTGTTTGCCATTTTGTAACCACCACCACCACCACCACCACCATCATTCATCATTTTTTGAACTCAATGTCTTTACCTACCAGTCCCTATCATCACCTTCTTTCTACCTTCGTTTCCTTCATCTCACCACCTGTAGCATCGGTACTTCCGCTAACATCACCATTGTCACCACCACCACTACTACTACTACTGCTACTACTACTACTACTACTACTACTACCACCACCACTACCACCAAAACAACCACCACTACCAATACAAGCAGAACAACAATCACTCCTACCACCACTCACCCACCACCACCATCACCACCACCACCACCTCCAACATTAATATGCTTGCCACGCACTCATCGTCTACTGGCATACCACTTTCGCTTCAAGAATGCCGTTTCTACCGCTGCCCACTCCCTCCTATCGACCCCCTTCCCTTTCCCCTCCTCTATCTCTCCCCTTCTCGCCGCCCCTGCAGCCTAGGTATAGTGCCGCTACTCTAAGGACACCCCTGCTCGCCCCTGCACACCCCAGATGGGACACAGAAGGAAAAAAAACAGTACGTAGCGATCATTCGTTAAATACTTGGAGAGAAATTATAGGTGAAAAAAAAGGAGAATATAATCTAATTCCATTATGACAGTCTGTTTGTACAAAAATGTGGCGACTTAAAATCTCTCTCTCTCTCTCTCTCTCTCTCTCTCTCTCTCTCTCTCTGAATGTTATCTTTTTATACGTCCGCTCCCTTGTTGTCACTCGTTAAGATTTCGTTATAAAGATTGCCGGTACGTTTAGGAATGAGAAGCCCGCAAAACTAGAGAGGAGGAGGAAGAGGAGGAGGACCAGGAGGAGGAGGAAGAGGAGGAGGAGGAGGAAGAGGACCAGCAGGAGGGAGACACAGGACTGGTAAAAGAAAAAAAAAGTATAAAAGAAAAAAAAAACAAATGAAAATAAAATAAAATGAGAAAGAAATATATCCCCAAAAATTATTTCCTTTAGATACGCTTATGAAAAAAAAGAAAACGGGAAATTTCCACACAAACTTAAAAATTTCACCGGGGACACACGAGTAATTTAAAGGCCCGTTCTCTAGAAAGTTATTTACGTCTAAGCAAACTTGTAAAGGCTGCTTTCCCCCTCCCCTCTCCCACCACATCGTATATAGGTCAATGAAGTCCTGCAGAGATTTACGAGAATCCTTTTTGTTGGCACTGAGAGACGAGGGAGTCACAGGAGAGGGAAAAAAAGGGGAAAGGATGAGGATGAGAGGATGAAATGACTTTGAACGATGAGAAAATGAAAGAATGAAGCAACAGAGGATGGGAAGCGGGTATGAGAGGATTATGAGGCAATACACGATGAAATTAAGGGATAAAACGGTATTAGACGATGAGGAAATATAAAAAAAATAAGATGAAAAAGGCGAGGGAGATGAGGAGGCTATAGACGAAGAAAATGAGTGAAAGGATGACGAAACATGAGGATGAAACAGCAAACAATGAGATGAAGGGATGAATAGCGATGGATGATTAAATGAGGGAGTTTATGAGGTGAAAAACGATGAATAGATGAGTAAATGAGAGGACGATACTATAGACAAGGAGACGAGAGGTTGAGGAGGCGAAATAATGAGATGAGAGACCGAGGTGGCGATGGAGTGAGGGGATGATGATGAGGGGCAAGGTGGCAGTGGATGAGGTGGGAATGAGGGGACGTTGGGCAGTGTGGAGTGAGGGAGTGAGGGAGTGAGGGAGTGAGGGAGTGAGGCAGGAAGGCGAGAGAGTGAGAGTTGAGTAATTAGGATAACTTGTGGTCAGGTTAATTAGATTTCTTTTCATCCTGAAGCTACGTACACCTGTGTTGTAACTCCCCCTCTCTCTCTCTCTCTCTCTCTCTCTCTCTCTCTCTCTTTCCTCTCCTTTATTCCTTTTCTTTATTCCTTTATTTCTTTTCGTTCCTCTATTCCTCTATTTCTTTCTTCTATTCCTTTCCTTTCCTTTATTCCTCTCTCTCTCTCTCTCTCTCTCTCTCTCTCTCTCTCTCTCTCTCTCTCTCTCTCTCTCTCTCTCTCAAATCACAGAGTCAAGAGCAGCAGACCAGAAAAAAATAAATAGCTTTCATTCTCACGGTTTTTCCATCATCACTAATTCTTCACCGTCACAAGAGCAAGAGGGAACAGTGTAGCCATTTCTCCTTGTGCTTCCCGTCTGTCAGATAGCGGGAGTGATTGCCAGTTGCTTAATTAACCTGGTGTATGTAAATATGTGCGAAACTTGTCGTTGTGTTGTAAATTACGCTTTTTTTACAGTTTTTTAAATTTTCTGTCTCTCGTTTTTGTTTTAGAAAGTTCCCGTTTATCACTTACGTTTTTCTTGTTTCTTTATTGTGGAGAAATTAAGGTGTTAGTTATGAACATTTCTTGCCTACGGGGAAGAGGAGAAATGTTACGAGGATTGTGATAATACTGAGAGTTATTGTAGAAATGTTTCCCTTTTACATATTTCATCCTCCGCAAACCTTCCATGACGCACTTCGCTCACCCCACCCCACCCCAACCATCACCATCATCACCACCATCACCAGCCCCGTTCTCGATCCGCTCGCTGTCTGTCTGCCACTAAAGAAAACTCAACATCAAAATAACTTTCTTCCCTAAAACTAATTTGCATCATGGGAATTTATCACTAACTGAAGATAATACCCATGCAAAAACCACACACGCGCACACACACACACACACACACACACACACACACACAGCTGCAGGGGGTCATCTTTCTCACATTACCTGGATAGACTGGTTGCGATAGTTTTACTTGTACTCTTTCCCACGGTGATGCGTCTACGGGTCACTTTGTGTTCAGCAGGAGGGGAGGGGGATGATAAGGGCTTGCATTTTCTTTGTTGTTGGAACCCGTGTTGGTAAAGAGAAAAGTGATGCGATAGGAAAGTAGATAGATAGTTATATAGATGGATAGAAAGATGAGTAGATGGATTGATAGATAAATGGATATGTACTTTGGTAGATGATCAGATAGATAGATAAATAAGTACATAGACACATGGGTAGATTGAAAGAAAGATGAGTAAATAGATAGATGTGTTAATAGATAGACAGGTAGATAAATAGATAGATAGATGGATGGAGAGAGAGAAACAGACACAGGGAGAAATAGACAGAGAGAAATAGAGACAGAGAGAAACAAAGATAGAAACAGACAAAAAAACAATAAAAACACAAATTTAGACAGAAACAGATAGAAAAACGAAGAAGAAAAAAAGAAAAGAAAAAGAGAATAAGAGAGAGAAAACACACACACACACAAAAAGGAGAGAAAAAAAGGCAAGTCAAGAAAGTCTGATTCATAAAGCACAACACAACATTTGAACAGAAATAGAAAACGAGAGAAGGGTAGATGACGTGTGACATAGAAAGAGGTGGGACTGGGAGAGGAAAGAGAAGGCCTGTGGGAGTTTATGTATGGGTGTGTGTGTGTGTGTATTCGTGGCGCCATGTTTGACAATGTGAGCCCTTAAACATCTACTCCTGATGACTTAGTGAAACTCCATCCTTTTTGTTTAGGTGATGGAGGAGGACGAGAAGGAGGACGAAGAGGAGGAGGAGGAGGAGGAGGAGAAGAAGGAGGAAGGGGCCCTGGGAAGTCGTGGTTAAGGCTGTGGGAAAGGAAGGAAGGGGGAAAGCAAGTTTGAAAATGTAAATAAAAAAAAAAAACGAGAAAGAAGAATAAGATGCTATAGGGGAGAGAGAGAGAGAGAGAGAGAGAGAGAGAGAGAGAGAGAGAGAGAGAGAGAGAGAGAGAGAGAGAGAGAGAAAACGAAAAATAGAGATTTGCATGTCTTTCCTCTTTTCCAGAAATTAAGGAAACACATAAACTCTGAATAAAGAGAGAATAAAATTGAATAAAGATATATGGTAATCTATCTATCTATCTATCTATCTACCTATCTATCTACCTATCTATCTACCTATCTATCTATCTATTTATCTACCTATTTATCAATTTATGGTAGTCCTGTGATGAGGAGAGAATGATCAAGGAAGGAGCTCTATTGGCCAAGTAAAACGTGCATATTGAAGAGGCAGTGGAGGTGATGAGGGGAGATTAATGTCAAGTAAAGGAGTTAAGATAGATTTATGAGCTGTGGGAGAGGAAAAGAAAGTAGTAGTAGTGGTGGTTGTAGTAGTGGTGGTGGTGGTGGTGGTGGTAGTAGTAGTAATGGTGGTGATGGTAGTAGTGGTAGTGGTAGTAGTAGTAGTAGTAGTAATAGAAAATTATTATTATTTTTGTTATTATTGTTATTATTATTAATATTATTATTATTATTATTGTTATTATTATTATTATTATTATTATTATTATTATTATTATTATTATTATTATTATTATTATTATTATTATTATTATCATTATCATTATTAGTATTAGTATTATTATTATCATTATTATTATTATTATTAATATTATTAATATTATTATTATTAATATTATTACTACTATTATTATATTATTATTATCATTATTATTATTATTATTATTATTATTATTATTATTATTATTATTATTATTATTATTATTATTATTATTATCAGTAGCAGTAGTAGTAGTAGTAGTAGTAGTAGTAGTAGTAGTAGTAGTAGTAGTAGTAGTAGTAGTAGTATATGTAGCTTTAGTAATTTAGTAGTAGTAGTTGTTGTTGTTATTTTTGTTACAGCATCAAAAATAGTTGCTGCAGAGCAAAAAAAAAAAAAAAAACGTAAAAAAAGAAAAGAAAAACATATATATCAAGCTAATGAGTAGTAGCTAGTTGTAGTTGCTGCTGCTGCTCATGCTGTCGCTGTCACTGCTGTTCCTGTTGCTGTTGTTGTTGTTCTAGTAGCAACAGTAATACAAGCAGCAGTTGAAAAAGAACCTAGAGAAGAGAACAAGAGAACAAGAAGGAGAAAGTAACCAAATTCAGTGTTATCATTAGTTTCAGCGGTGTTGTGGTGTGTGTGTGTGTGTGTGTGTGTGTGTGTGTGTGTGTGTGTGTGGTGGGACACGTGTTTGAGGCTGGTGGTGGCAAGAATGACGTCTGGCGGAGGTTACGTGGGCAGGTCGTGTAACAGGAGAAGGAGGATGTGTAGGCCTACCTGTGAGGGAAAGTAGCAGGTTGTTTGGGAGAAGAAATAGGCTCTAGATATGTAGAGTCACTTTTTGGGCGAATGTTATGAAAGGAGGTGCGGAAGATTTAGGTATGTAGCATTGGAATCTTCTGCTGTACTGTTCGATCTCTTTAGTGCCAGTGTTCATTTCCAGATATATCGATGCAGGGACTTGTACGTAAATAAATATGATAAATAAAAAAAGAGGATGAAGTATTATAATGACACACTTAAGATGGGATGTGAAGGAACGAGAAGCAATTTATAACTA
Organism: Portunus trituberculatus; assembly: GCF_017591435.1. Taxonomy (NCBI): domain Eukaryota; kingdom Metazoa; phylum Arthropoda; class Malacostraca; order Decapoda; family Portunidae; genus Portunus; species Portunus trituberculatus. Next base: position 3,024,324 of record NC_059296.1, read on the forward strand.
ACAGTGTGGTATGGAACGTACATAATACAGGAGCTTATATAGGTAGGTAGAGATATATAACAACTTAAAAGAGAGGATGAAGTATTATTGATGGGATGTGGAAAGACAAGGAGCAATTTAGAACTAACAGTGTAGTCATGAAACGTTCGTAATGCAGGAATTTGTAGGTAGAGAGAGAGAGATAAATACTAATTCAAAAGAGAGGATGAAGTATTATTGATATCATTGACACACTAAAGATGATGAACATGAAAACTCGGCACGATACTGAAGTGGTTAACCCAAAGCATACAGTTTCCCAAGTCGCCAAGTCTCAGTTCATCACCATATCATTATCGTACGTGACATTCCATGCTAACCTATGCCCAGAGTTCACGCTTAACATAGAAGTGCTCGTTTTCTCAATATTGCACTGGGATGTGAAGGTACGAGGAGCAACTGAGAAGTGGCAGTGTTCGTAATGATATTTAATTGAAGATGTTATAGAAAAAAAAGTTGTAGATTTTTCAAGTTTTCGTGAGGTTAGGTTTATGCACATCTCTTACAATGGGGATAGTTTTGTTGTTGTTGTTGTTGTCTGATTAGGTAAAGCAAAGGAGATACAGTGTGTGTTTGCAGGTGAAACGTTACTTACTACAGCAGTGGTTGTGGTTATTGTAATGAAGAGAAGGAGAATGGTTACGAGACTGACTACCTGGAGAGAGAGAGAGAGAGAGAGAGAGAGAGAGAGAGAGAGACCAGATTGGTTCAGAATTTACATACATACACCACACAACCACCACCACCACTAACAACAACAACAACAACAACACCCAAACAACAAATCAGAACACAGATGCGCAGAACACGTAAAAAAAAAAAAAAAGAAAAAAAACAGATTAACATCATTATAATCCCAACGGAAAATCTCGAATAAGGCAGAGAAAAGACGAAGAAAAAACGAAAAAAAAAAAAAAGAAAGGAAAAACAAATAAGAAACTCCAGTGAAAACTATGAAGACACTAATCACTGCCTTGCGTTACGCCGGAAAGCAAAACACCAATACGAATAAGAAAAAGGAAAGATTGTTGCTGCCATGTTATTACCGTTCTTTGGCCTCCTCCTCCTCCTCCTCTCTCACCGCGGGTCAGGGTGGGCAGGGCGAAGGAGAAAGTCAGGGGAGAGGAGAGGAAGGAAGGGAGGAGGAGCAAGGGATGGAAGGGATAAGACAAAAAGGGTAGAAGGTCGATGTTAATTATAAGGTTTATCTATTTTTTATATAAGGAATCTTAGCAACAGTGGTTAACCCCAATCCTCTCTCTCTCTCTCTCTCTCTCTCTCTCTCTCTCTCTCTCTGACTATTTTCAAAGACCACAAAGATGATTAACAGGTTTCTTACGATGTTTACCTTTATTTATGATCTAAAATGATTGTTAAACTGTCACTAGAATAATGCAAAACACTCTTAAACTCCAATATCTTCCTTTAGAAATTATTAAATGTAGTCGAGATATAAGGATGAGAGAGAGAAAACATTAATGGAGAAGAGATTATATTGGAGAAACCTAAAGAATAATTCGTAGATTTTGGTGAATAAGAGAAGACAAGAGAAGGAAGAAAACGAAAGACCCAGCCAGAGAAGACATTAATGGAGAAGAGATTATATTGAAGAAACCTACAGAATAATTCGTAGATTTTGGTGAACAAGAGAAAATAGGAGGAGGAAAGCGAACACCCAGCCAGTGAGGACAGACACATGAGGGAGTGGCGGTGCAAAGGTTACACTAAGGATTATACACCGAAACGCTGTCATCCCTCACCACAGCTACTCTTAACCCCCTTCACTATTATGACGCGTTTTTTTTTTTTATTAGTTTTGCTTACACTCTTTATTTCATGTAAGAGGGAGAACTACCAAGGGAAAAAAATTGATATTAGAAAAAAAAGCCCACTTGAATTGTAGTCTCCATAAAGAATCAAAAGAATTAGTCAAAATGTCTCGAGACCTCTCTCTTAGAAGTTAATTCGTAAAAGAAGTTAAGTCTGGTGATTTTATACACCTTCAGAAACATGTGGGGATTAGAATAGTGAAGACTCTGGCCATTAATCTTCTAACCTCCATAGACCCTTCCTAATGTCAATAAAATCGTCTAATCGTACACAAACTCATGCGTTCCAGTACTGAAGGGGTTAAGAGCCTCTAAGTGAAGAGACACAGGATTTGAAGAGTGTTTTGGTAGTTCTAGTGACAGATCAACAAGACTTTTACATTAATGACAGAAGAAACACACTTGAGAACCCTGCTAATCACCGCTGTGGCCTTTGAAAATAGTCCTGGTGAGAGAACAAAACGCTTCTGAAAATGAACCTACAGCAACCAACAACTGAATACACCAAAACATCAAAGAACACGACAGTCCTTTCTCCCAGACGGACCCAAATGTCGTGAGGCCGGTAATGGACAGTCTTGCGTTCTGGTATGCGGCAAAGGCGGCGTGGTCTGCCCTCCAGCGCCCCACGACACAAGACACGGTGACACGCGGCCCACAATTCCACGTGGAGGGCCTGACGTGTGCCCAGCCTGACCGACATGTCCCCACTCTGCATCCTGCCATCCCTTCGTCCACCATTCCTTGCGTTTCTCATTTCTCACTACTCCTTTCTCTATCTATTGAGTTTATTTGTTTTGTTTGGTCTCTTTTTTTCTGTTTTTCTTCTTTTCTTTTCCTTTTTCTTGTTTTTGTTTCTTGTTGCGTTTTGATTTGGTTTGGTTTTTTGTGTTTTTCTTTTTCTCAATCTCTATCTCTGTGTTTGTTGTACCTCTTTCATCTTCGCCGTGATTGTTCTTATTCTCTGTTCTCACTATCACTATCGTCATCATAGTTGTCATGTTATCTTCTTTCTTTTCTTTCTCTCTCTCTCTCTCTCTCTCTCTCTCTCTCTCTCTCTCTCTCTCTCTCTCTCTCTCTCTCTCTCTCTCTCTCTCTCTCTCTCTCTCTCTTTCTTTCTTTCTTTTCTTTCCCACTTTGTTATTTCAGTTTTCTTTCTTCCTTTTTTCGTTGTTTCGTTATTCTTCTGAAAATATGCATGCTTTTATGTCTTTTATTTTCGTTTATTTTCATATTTTCTTATATATTATTCTCTCTCTCTCTCTCTCTCTCTCTCTCTCTCTCTCTCTCTCTCTCTCTCTCTCTCTCTCTCTCTCTCTCTTTCATTTTCTTTGCATTTTCCTTCGTTTCTTTTTATCCACCTTAATTTTCTCTTTCTTTTTATTTTCATTTTCTCATTCCACATTTTTCTTTCCCTTTCCTTCTTGCATTTCGTTTTTTTTTTCATATTTCTCTTTTCTTCTTTTCTTCTTTTTGTTCTTTCCTTTGTCTTCTTTTCACTTTCTTGTTTTCCTTTTTTCTTTCTATTTGCTTTTATTTTGTCTTGTTTTTTATGTTTATGTTTTCTTCTTCTTTATTTCTTGATTGATTGGTTTGTGTATTGATTTATTTCGTTTGTCATCTTTGTATTTTCTCTCTCTCTCTCTCTCTCTCTCTCTCTCTCTCTCTCTCTCTCTCTCTCTCTCTCTCTCTCTCTCTCTCTCTCTCTCTCTCTCTCTCTCTCTCTCTCTCTCTCTCTCTCTCTCTCTCTCTCTCTCTCTCTCTCTCTCTCTCTCTCTCTCTCTCTCTCTCTCTCTCTCTTCTATCATAGTTTCTTATTGTTTTTTCCCTCTTGCTTAAATCTCTCTTCATTTCTTCATATCCTCTTTTCTTTTCGTATTTTTTTCAATTATGCATTCACATCATTCTTTCACATTCCTCCTCCTCCTCCTCCTCTTCTTCTTCACTTTCTTTTCCTCCGCATTCTGTTTCCTTCCTCCTCCTCCTCCTCCTCCTCCTCCTCCTCCTACTCGTCCTACTCCTTCTTTACCTGCTCATTTTCTTTCTCCTCCTCCTCGTCCTCTTCCTCTTCTCTCTATTCTTAATCTTTACATATCCTCCTCTTCACCCCCTCCCCTTCATTTTCTATTTACCTATTCCTCTCATCTTTGCCTTTCTATTACTCCTTCGCCTTCGTTCCTATTTTCTATCGTTTCCTTCTCTCTTCCTCCTCCTTCTATATTCTTCCTTTTGTATTCCTTTTCCTCCTCTTTATATCCACTTTCTACCTTGTGTTCCTCCCGCTTTCTACCTCTCTTCAACTGTCTTTTTCTTCTCCTCCTCCTCTTCCTCCTCTTCCTCGATTAATTCACTCTCCTCTTCGTCGTTCTCTCTCTCACTCAATCTCACTCCCGCTCTCTCTCTCTCCCTCTTTACTCTCTCCAGTGAAAGTGAACCACTTCTTCATTTCCCATTACACGTCCCAACCCTCGAGGAATGTTTCTGCGATCCCCATAACTCATGAGGCGCCTCGGGGAAAGGGGGAAGGGGGAGGCAGGGGAGGGCGAAGTGACCCGGCCCGCCCCAGGTACGCCGACTTCCCTGGGCAAAGAATAACCCAACCCGCTGCCGCCGCAACTGCCACTACCGCTCCTCCTGTTGCTCCTTCCTTCTTTCCTTCTGCGGGCCCCGTAAGATGACAACCTGTAATTTAAGTTCCGAGGAATTACCTGCGTGTTTAGAGCACTTGATCTCATTTTATCTTCCAGGCGATGAGGAGAAAGAAGGAATGAAAGTAGATGCGTGTGTAAGTCAGTTGTCTTCGTCGTTGTCTTCCTCCTCCTCCTTCTCTCCTTCTCTTCTTCCTCTTCCTCCTCCTCTTCCTCTTCTTCCTCGTTGTCTTGTCGTTGAGGAGAAAGAAGGAATGGAAGTAGATGCGTGTGTAAGTCAGTCGTCTTCGTCGTCTTCCTCCTCTCCTTCCTCCTCCTCCTCCTCCTCCTCCTCCTCCTCCTCCTCCTCCTCGTAGTAGTTGTTGTTGTTCTCCCGTTCGATTTGTTTTATTGTCTTGTCTTGTTTTTTTTTTTCTCTTGTTAAGCGTAAATTGCTTTCAGTGGTGGATAAACAAGTTTGTATTAATGTCAGAGAAAACGGAAGTGGGTGGGTACGCGGATTGCTATCTTGATGAAAGCAGCGCTGTTTGATCTTTGCGCGTCCGTGGGGTGTGGGTAGCAAATGTAGCGGTTTTATTTATTTCTATTTTTATTTATACCATGTGGGCTTTTCACGGGAATTTCTGGGCTAAAGGGGATACTTTTTTCGGGTACCTCCTATCTCAAAGCCCACCCGCTAGGAAACCGTTGCCCCGAGTGAGGAAGCCCTACCTATACTCGGACCGTGGACAGGATTCGAACCCATGCGCTTAGAGACCCCTCGGACCCCAAAGCACGCATGGTTCCACTGTACCACGGCGGCCCCAATGTTTCTTCCTTCACGGTCTCAAATGCACGCCTTCTTTTTTCATTCCTCACCCGTCCATTCTACCTCACGCCAACTGCCTCGCCTCACTCTGACACACACACACACACACACACACACACACACACACACACCGCCATGCCCACTCAGCTCGTATCTCACCCACATGAATGCTTATTTACACACAAACGAATACATATCTTCCCTCTTACACACGTACACTCCCACCTCCCTCCCCCTAACACCACCTCTTTACATAACAATCTCTCTCTCTCTCTCTCTCTCTCTCTCTCTCTCTCTCTCTCTCTCTCTCTGGGAATGAGTGAGAGGAGGATAACGTCACTGCATAACAAGAAAGCTACGAGAAAACAACACCGCTGCAGGAGAAGGGAGCCATTACGCGCCGGACAAAACCATCACAGGCAAAGAAAACCGCTACAGGTGGACGGAGGGAGGGACTGACGGAGACACTGACGGAGGGACACGGCGAGGCTATCAGGAGCGCTAGTCGAGGGAACAACGCGCATGTATGAGTTATGATTAAAGGATTCCTTGTCCAAAAGTGGAGAGAGAGAGAGAGAGAGAGAGAGAGAGAGAGAGAGAGAGAGAGAGAGAGAGAGAGAAGTGTGTGTGTCAGTGTTCTCAGCGGTACCTTGCATCATCCTCCTCCTGTGTGTGTGTGTGTGTGTGTGTGTGTGTGTGTGTGTGTCCTTTTCCATTTTTTCTTCTTTTTCTGTTACTTTCACCTTCTCCTCCTCCTCCTCCTCCCCACTTCTACCACTCTTACTATTACTACTACTTATTACTATTACTACTACTACTACTACTACTACTACTACTACTACTACTACTACTACTACCACCACCACCACCACCACCACCACCACCACTACAACTACTACTACTACTACTACTACTACTACTACTACTACTACTACTACTACTACTACTACTACTACTACAACTACTCACCGTCTATCTCCTCCTGCTTCAACTACACGGAAAGGAACACAGCAAGAGTAAATAAAGCACACCCGTGAATAGCCTTGTTGAACTTCTGTAGTGGCTGGCTTTAAATGTGGCTGTATGTATAGCTGGTGGTGGTGGTGGTGACAGTAGTGTGGTCCAGCTGAGCCCACTTCGCCAGCTGAGGCACGTCCCTACCACCTGTCCGGTCTCCCTTATAGCCAGCTGACCTTTTCCGTTCATCCATTTTACATACTTCCTCTCTTTGGACGTGGTTTCCATTTGTGTCATCTTGGGCCTCCTCTCGTGATTCCTGCGCCTCATCTAGTATGTATCAGAGGGCGGCCGAGGCTTTTTTTTCTTGTATTTTATGACCGTTTAGCTTTCCTTCTTAGCCGCACGCCGCTGCTCACCAAATCAAAGCGCGTCCTTCTCTGTCTGTGTTTGTTTGTGTGTGTGTGTGTGTGTGGTAAGTGATTCGTTTCTAGAATGCTATAGTTGTCTTCTTTTGTTTTCCTTTTTGTCTTGTTTTGTTTTGTTTTGTGTTGTGTGTGTGATCATTATTTTTTTTATTGTTTATTATTTCTTTTTTTTTTTTCATTTCATTGTGTTTCTTTTCTTCTCTTCATTATTTCACGTATTTTTTTTTCTCCTACTTCATTATTTGTTTCATAAGAATGTCATGTTTTTGTTCTCTTTCCTCATTACATTATGCATTTGTTTTTCTTTTCATTAATTATTTCATTATATCATTAGTATATCGTGCTTTTTCTTTCTCTTCTTCATCTCTCGCTTTCTCTCTCTTTCCCTTTGATATCTCTCTCTTCAATTTGTCAGGTTTTTCTTTTTAGCATTCCTTCCTTCATTCTCTCTCTGTCTCTGTCTCTCTCTCTCCTGGATTTTTATTCATTATTTCTTCTCTTTATCATGTATTTCTCTCTCTGTTATGGTCTTTTGTATCTTTTTAATCTATTCTTTGCGATGTATTGTCTCTAAGTACATTTTTCTTTCGTTTTTTAACAAGTCATGATCCTCTACTTCATTCCCCAAGTAATTTTTTTTCTTGCTTTTACGAGTATTTATACCATGTGGGCTTTTCACGGGAAAGGGGATACTTTTTTGGGGTACCTCCTATCTCAAAGCCCACCCGCTAGGAAACCGTTGCCCAGAGTGAGGAAGTCCAGCATCTGTCAGCGTTCAGACCGTCAAGCCGTCTTCTAACCACTCTTGTCTCTGTGCGAATGAAAACCACGAAGCTCCATCTCGGAAAAGTGACTGATTAACTTTTCTCCCGCCTTTCCTTTCCCTCTCTTTGCTTTTCTCTTCGTTAAGAATGGACTTTCTTCTGGAGGACAAACTAACTAACTATCGTGTAACTGTCTGGAAGGTAATGTCTTTCGTGTGTGTGTGTGTGTGTGTGTGTGTGTGTGAGAGTGTGTGTGTGAGATCGCCATACCATCTCATCCATCACGTCCACAAACATTTAACATTTGTCACTTCTCCATCCCACAAATCTCCGTGGCTGTGGTGCCGATGGACTTTTCTTCATTCTTTCTTATTAAGGTGTTGTGAATAAATCCTGTCCACGTCTCGTTAAGTTCGTGATTAATCGCCTTCCTTCTCTTGACCCCCATCGCCTCTTGAGTGCGTCTTTAACCCCGGCGTGTGTGAGGCGTCGAGCATTCCCTGTTAGCAAATGGGTAAGGCGGAGATGAGAGTGATGGTTGGTGATACAAGTGATTACGGAGAGAAGATAACGAGACGAACAAGGCACTGGGAGGAGGGGGGAGGACGGGAGGGATAGGAGATAATTGATGATACGGAGGAAGAGAGAGAGAGAGAAGAGAGAAGAGAGAAGGGAAGATGGAGGGGGCTAATGTGAGAAAGAGAAGGGAAGATAGAGAGAAAAGAGGAGCTAATGAGATACAGGGAGAGAAAATGAAGACGAGAGGAATAGAAAATTGGTGATACGGAGGAGAGAAATAAAGTGGGAAGGAGAGAAAGGGAGAGAGAAAAGAGAGGGAGAAGAGAAGGATACATAATTGATGCTGTAGGAAAGAGACAAAGGCCAAAAATATGATAAGACGAAAAATAAAAAGGAAGGAAAGAGAAAATAAAGAATCTTAACGTAGAGGAAAGGAAGGAAAGAAGAGAAGGAGAAAGAATAGAAAACTGATGATACAAAAATAAGAAAGAAGGAAAAACATAAATAAAACAAATCATACACAAAAAGAAGAAGAGAGAGATAAAATTAAGAAAACGAAAGAGGAAAATTAACAAGAGAGAGAGAGAAAAAAAAAAGAAGCAGAAACAGAGAACAGAAGAGGAGAAGAAGAAGAATACTAATGACAAGGAGACAAAGAAAAGAGAAGATGAAAGAGAGAAAAGACAGATAACAAATAGACAATAAAAGACAGACGAAAGAAAGTAGGTGATAAGGAAAGGGGAGGCAGAAATAGGGTTAGGTTAGGTTAAGGTTTGTAAAAGATGCAGAAAGCTTGTGTGGGTTGTTTTAATTGGCAACAGTGGCGGGGTGAGGGGAGTGTATGTGCGTGTGGTGTTGGCAATGAGGTGAGAGGCAGGTGAGAGTGTGGTGTGAATAGGACGTTAACATGTGAGCTACAACCCTAGACACTAATTTCTCTCTCTCTCTCTCTCTCTCTCTCTCTCTCTCTCTCTCTCTCTCTCTCTCTCTCTCTCTCTCTCTTTTCCTCTACTGTTTACATCTACTTAATTATCTTATGTCAATATCTATCTGTCTCTATCTATCTATCTATCTATCTATCTATCTATCTTTCTGTCTGTCTGTCTGTCTATCTATCTATTTATCTATCTATCTATCTATCTATCTATCTATCTATCCAGCTACCTGTCGATTTATATATCTATCTAAGTGTACATTTATCTTATCTATCTGTTTAGCATACAAATAAACCCAACACGAGAGAGAGAGAGAGAGAGAGAGAGAGAGAGAGAGAGAGAGAGAGAGAGAGTAAATATTCTTCTCAGCCTTGTTCCGCCTCTCACTGCCAGGACGGGCCACCCTGTTGACAAGGTGTGTGTGTGTGTGTGTGTGTGTGTGTGTGTGTGTGTGTGTGTGTGTGTGTGTGTGTGGCGGACTTGGGCTGAGAAAGTTACAACAGGCTCTATTCACCCATTCGTGTGTGTGTGTGTGTCTGTGTGTGTGTGTGTGTGTGTGTGTGTGTGTGTGTGTGTGTGTGTGTGTGTGTGTGTGTGTGTGTGTGTGTGTGTGTGTGTGTGTGTAGATAAGTAAATATCAGATGCAAACAACAAACCTAACATTACATAACCTATCCTAACTTAACCTACTGAAACCGAACCTAATCTATCTAAACTTGATGTAGCAACTTAGCTTAACGGGTCAATCTAACTTACTTTAACCTAATCTAACCTAACCTAACTAACCCAATCTAGCTAACGTCACTAACCTAACCTAACCAAATCAGCCAGGCACACCAATTAAACTACTAACATCTCTAAATATAGTGACAAAAGCCTAAAAACCTCGTCTTTCATAATAACACTACAACACAAGCACGCTCTCCACGTACCACCAGTTAAGAAGTGCACGTGAAAGCGATAACTACCCAAATCCGCCGTGGTGTAGTGGAACCATGCGTGCTTTGGGGTCCGAGGGGTCTCCAAGCGCATGAGTTCGAATCCTGTCCACGGTCCGGGTGTAGGTTGGGCTTCCTCACTCACCACATAAAAGTATCCCCTTTAGCCCAGAAATTCCCTTGAAAAGCTCACATGCTGTAAATAAGTAAGAAGAAAAGATTGACTACCTAACTAATGGTACTAGCTACATCAACCACAGACAGACTTTACCTACCTTTAGTTACTCGCGTGTGGGAGTGGCGGGAAGTGAAGAAATTGTTAATGGTGAATTGTAATGATGAACGATATTGATCAGTCAAATTGAAATTATGCTAATGGTGAGGTAATGGTGGTCATTCCGATAATGGTATATATGGTAGTGACACTGATGAATATGGGGGTCATACTTCTGGCAGGGAGGGAGGGAGGGAGGGAGGAGGGAGGGAGGGAGGGAGGAGTGGAGGGACTTGTTGAGAGGGGAGGGAGGAAGGAGGGAGGATGGGGAAGGGTAGAGATAGGGAGAGAGGCAAGGAAAGGAATGGAATATGGGTGTAAGAGAGAGAGAGAGAGAGACTGATTGAATGAAAGAAGAATAAGAAAGAAAGAAGGAAATGGTGAAGAGGAAGAAGAAAACATGGGAAGTGAAAGAATAAGAGGAAAGAGGAGAAAGAAGAGGAAGGGGAATTAGGAAGAGGAAGAGGGGAAGGTTGAAATGTCTTTAAATGTTGTTATCGTTGTTGTTCTAACCTTTGGAGGCTTCTATGATGGAGAA
>NC_059296.1:3042500-3050000 GCF_017591435.1 Portunus trituberculatus
GGGTGTAGCAGTGGTGAACTGAGATCATAACCTGTCATGGAAAGTTAAAAAAACGTGTCGTGATGCAGATGCGTTTTAATCATACGGAAAACAATTAAGACCAGTATCGAGTAGTTCATGTCGTTAGGTAATTTATTGATGTCACGTAAAGATCACCTACAATATGCAGTGATTGGTGTCTGCGTTACTGAAAGGTGTTGTCATCTTGATGCTTGAGTACAACAAAAAAATAAATTGCTATTCGGGAATACAGGAATATCAAATAGCCACGTGAAATCTAATCATTGTCTATTTTTTCTTTTTCCTTTCAATTTCAACATCTGTCACATATCGCTGCTCCTTTTTTTTTTTCGTTGTCGTTTTCTCTCTTTTCCTTTCTCAGTATGTATCTTTCTTTTTTCCTTTCCTTTATTTCCGTTCTTCCCACGCACACTCTCTCAGCCTTTTGATCTTTTCACTTTCTCTCTTTTTCTTACCCTTTCCTTTTCCTTCCTCCATTTGGACTTCTTGTTTTTTCTTCCTCTTTTCACTCCTTTCTCCTCCTCATCCTCCTATCTTCTCCCTTTCTCTCTCATTCTCCCACGATTTCTATTTTTCTTTCTTTATCCCTTCCTCCTTCTATTCCTGTCTTTTATTATTATCTTTCCCTTCTTCTTTTCCTTCCTTCCATCTTATCCATTCTTCCGCACACATCTTCATCTCATCTTTCTCTTCCTCTCTGCCTTTTCTATCTACAATACACTTCTATTTCTTTCACAATACCTTTCCCTTCCTCCCTGGCTTTTTTTTTTCCCCTCCTTTCTATCCTTTAGTTCACTTACCCCTCTTCTTCCTCTCGTCTCTCTCTTCCTCCTTGCTTTCCCTATTCACCCGGCAAGTTCTACCCCGACCAAGCCTTCCTATCCGTCCCGTTTATCTTGCCGGGAATCAACCATGCAGTCCTCCCGGCGCCCCGTGACCCTCGTCCTGTGCAAACGTGACTTTCTCTGCAGCAAGACTTGGACCTGGGACCCCCTACTAAGACTAATTTACATGCTACCTCCTCCTCCTGCTTCTCCTTCTCTTTTTCCTTCTCCTCCTCTCCTCCTCCTCCTCCTCCTCCTCCTCCTCCTCCTCCTCCTCCTCCTCCTCCTCCTCCTCCTCCTCCTCCTCCTTCTTCTTCTTCTTCTTCTTCTCCTCCTACTTCTTCTTCTTCTTCTTCTTCTTCTTCTTCTTCTTCTTCTTCTTCTTCTTCTTCTTCTTCTTCTTCTTCTTCTTCTTCTTCTTCTTCTTCTTCTTCTTCTTCTTCTTCTTCTTCTTCTTCTTCTTCTTCTTCTTCTTCTTCTTCTTCTTCTTCTTCTTCTTCTTCTTCTTCTTCTTCTTCTTCTTCTTCTTCTTCTTCTTCTTCTTCTTCTTCTTCTTCTTCTTCTTCTTCTTCTTCTTCTTCTTCTTCTTCTTCTTCTTCTTCTTCTTCTTCTTCTTCTTCTTCTTCTTGCTTTTGCTTGTCTTCTTTTTCTTTTTCTTTTTTCTTTTCCTTCTCTTGCTTCTTCTTCTCTTGTCCTTCCTCTTCCTCTCCTCCTCTTGGTCTATCTAATGTCTCCCTCTTCCTCCTCCTCCTCTTACTGTTGCTGATTCTTCTCCTCTTATTCCCCCTCCTCCTCCTCCTCCTCCTCCTCCTCTTACTGTTCCTGCTTTTCCTCTTCCTATTCTTCTTCCTCCTCCTCCTCTTCCTCTCCTTTTCCTTCTGACGCAATATTGTTTCTCCTTTCCTTTTACCATTTGTTCATTTGTTCCACTTCCTCTCTTTCGTGAATCCTTTAGACTTACTCTTTCATTAGTTTCTTTTCTTATTCACTTTATTCTTGCTTTTGTCATTCGTTCCTTTGATGTTTATTTTTTGTCCAAATTGAATGCTCTTGTCTCTCTTTCTATCTTGTTTTTTTTTTTTTCTCCTTCTTTTTTTTTTTATTCGTGTTTTGTGATATTGGTGTTATTCATTTATTAATTTATTTCTTATTTTTATCTATTTTCTTTTTTATTTACACCATGTGGGCTTTTCACGGGAATTTATGGGCTAAAGGGGATACTTTTTGGGGCACCGCCTATCTCGAAGCCCACCCGCTAGGAAACCATTGCCCCGAGTGAGGAAGCCCAACCTACACTCGGACCGTAGACAGGATTCGAACCCGTGCGCTTGGAGACCCCTCGGACCCCAAAGCAAGCATGGTTCCATCTATTGATGTATTTCCTTATTAGTTTTTTTTAAGGGTTAGTCTTCAATTCAAGTCTAATTCCAGTGTAAGCGAGTGGAAAAATGCAAAAAGAATACAGAAAAGAAGGAAAAAAAATATAAAGTGAAAAGGAAAAAAAAAAGAAGGAATACTTGTGTCTCCCCTCCAAGAGAATGAGGGGAAAAAATGAAAGTGTGCCTGGAATACGAAAATGGGATAAGATGCAAGTTTTTAGAAAGCTGCGTCAGGGTACGATGAATGACCTCTCTCTCTCTCTCTCTCTCTCTCTCTCTCTCTCTCTCTCTCTCTCTCTCTCTCTCTCTCTCTCTCTCTCTCTCAGCAGTGCTTCAGTCATCATCATCTCACTAAATCACTAATATTCTCACGCTCATTATCGTCTCTCATCGGTGAAATGGCGTCTTTGTTGCTATTTTTTTTTTTCACCAAGTTCGTGACGAAGAGAGGCAGGGAGCATGGGAGAGAGTGCAGAGGTAGGAGAGGAGGTAGGGAAGGAGGAGGGAAGGAGGGAAGGAGGAAGGAGAGAAGGAGGAAGGAGGGAAAAGCGAGTCAAGCTCCGTGAAAAACGCAATTACTCCTCAGCTCATCTTGTGAATAAATTGCTGTTGAGAGAGAGAGAGAGAGAGAGAGAGAGAGACAGACAGACAGACAGACACTACTACGTGATGCATAATTTCTTAATCATTAGCCTCTGCAAAACATTTCTTTTTTGTTCTCTCCTCAATTCTAAAGTCTAAACACTATTCTGGCTACAAATCGGGAAATATGTTTATAATTTTCTTTTTCTATTTTGTATGTCCTGCATGTGAACGTGTTAAAACTCTGAATGATTATCTATCCTGTTGTATGTGAAGACTCAATTGATCGCTTCAGTGCTTCATTAACTCAGTATCAATCCTTTCACTGCAACACGAAACAGTTTACATCGCCAGAGCTGATGCGTGAAATATTTATAACCATCCAGAAAAAAAAAAGAAAGGATTCAAAAAAAGTTGGAGAATAATTTGTCTGTTCTCTTTAAGGATTTGAACCTCGATTTTCTTCTTTTCTCATTTTTGTTCATGCATTTTTTGTTGTCCTATACCGAAACCCCTCCAAAAAAAAAGTAAAGAAGACGAAAGCTCCTTGGTTGAACATACATATAAATCAACCTGCACTCTAGAAAAATATATATAGATACCATGATGAGCAGTCTTGAGCGTATGTAGTGTTCATGAGGAAAATTCATTTCCGCAAACTCATGATATACGCAGAGGGAAGGTTAACCTCTTCAGTACTCGGACGCATTTTTACCACGAGTTTTGAGTGTGATCAGACGATTTTATTGACATTAGGAAGGGTCTATGGAGGTCAGAAGATTGATAGCCACAGTCTTCACTATCTTAATCCCCAACATGAGTTTCTGAAGCTGTAAAGAATCTCCAAATAGTAGGCAGAATGAATATGGAAACACGCCATGGTACTCAAGGGGTTAAGTTTATTAAGACCGCTTGTTATGTGGGCGTAGCATTGAGGGCGTGATGGATGGTGGGCTGTGGGTTTTCTTGTGGCGTAGTGCAGGGTGGTGGGTGGGCCGTGGCAGCAACCCAAGAGGCGTGAGTGTGCGGAATGCGGGGAAGTGGAGCGTTAGTTTGGTCATGAGTTTTCAGTCTGATTCATTGGGTGTATTGCGTGGCCGTAGCTGTGTTTGGCTTGGTTTGGTTTGCATTGCTTGTTGATTGAAGTCCATTGGTGCGGTGAAGTGGTGATAATGATGATTCGGTGATGATTTGCTAATTAAGTCAGTCAATAGATTACGTAGTGTATAGATGGTAAATGTGTTGGTGATTTGATGTAAGAAGAGCTTTTTAGTGTGATAGTTTTTGTTGCTCTTGGTCAGTTTCCCACTCTTACATAAAAAAAAAAGAATGATGATGGCAACAACAACGATGACGGGAACTAAAATCAAGGGGAAAAAAAAAAGGAAAGAAAAAAAAAAACACTCAAATTACTGACACATGCTCTCGTACAGAACACCTCAAAAATTATGATGACAACAACAATAATAACAACAAAGACGGTAAATAAAAGCAACAACGATGACGCTAACTAAAATCAACGCAAAAACAAAAAAAAAAAAAAAACACTCGAATTACTGACACATGCTCTCGTACAGTACACAGCAAAAATAATGACAACAACAACAATAACAACAACAACGACGACGCAAACAACGCAAATAAGAACATTCAAACTACGAATACATACTCTCGCTCAGTACACAGCGTAACGAAACACTACGAACAAATTAGAGTAAAAAAGGAAAAAGAAAAAAAAAGAAAAGGGAAAGAGATTAGCGTAACAAGACACGGAGTGATTGATAAGTAAATAATGAATGAATAAAGGTGGAGGAAGTAGCGCAGTAAAACACTCTCAACACTTCTTTACGCTTCACGCCTCTCATCTTCCTCACCTCAGCCACCTAGATCCTTTTCCCTTGCCCACTTTCCCTTGCATATTTTTTCCCCCTCATTTCTCTACTTCCTTACCTGTCTGTTCTTTCTCTCTCTCTCTCTCTCTCTCTCTCTCTCTCTCTCTCTCTCTCTCTCTCTCTCTCTCTCTCTCTCTCTCTCTTCGCCCCCACTCACTTTCCTTCCTCCTCGCTCCACTACCCAGATTTGCTCCTCCTCCTCCTCCTCCTCCTCCTCCTCCTCCTCCTCTCATTGCATCATCGTTCCAAGTCACTCCATTTCACTCCTCATGCACTCAGCTCTCCTTCCCACCTTCGGTTAAAATCCATTCTTTATTCCTCACTGCTACCCACTTAGCTTGTTTCCACACCACCATCACTCTGCTTCGCCTCTTCGTGTTTGTAAATGTTCTTTTTTGAGACCTTAAGCTGCTTTCCGTGTCCAAGCGTCTGTTTCTATTCCTTCGACCTTCTATAGTTCCTTTTCCACACCACTATCACTCTGCTTCACCTCTTCGTGCCTTTAAATGGGCTTTCTTTGAGACTTTCTTAACCATTTCATTACTGGGACACATTTTCACCATGAGTTTTGGGTGTAATTAGACGATTTTACTTACACTAGCAAGGTTCTATGGAGGTCAGAGGGTTAATGGTCCAGAATCTTTACTGTTTTAATCCCCATATGAGTTTCTGGAGCTGTAAAAATATCGTCTAATAGTAACCAGAATAGATATGAAGACGTGTCACGGTACTGAAGGGGTTAAGAGACTTTCCCAGTCCAAGCGTCTGTTTTTATTCCTTTTCCACACCATCATCACTCTGCTTCGCCTTTTTGTGCTTGTAAATGGATCTTCTTTGAGACTTTTTTGAGATACTTTTCGAATCCAAGCGTCTGTTTCTATTCCTTCTACCTTCTATAGTTCCTTTTCCACACCACCATCACTCTGCTTCACCTCTTCGTGCCTAGAAATGAGCGTTCTTTGAGACCTTTTTAAGAATCTTTCCGAGTCCAGTCGTCTATTTCTTCTACCTTCTATAATTCCTTCTACCATTTTCCTTCAAGTGCTTTTTCCTATCTCTCATCACACAGCGTCTCATGCAAACGTCTACATGTATATTGTCCCTTCTATCACTTATGTCACGTTCTCCTTTTGTTCCAGAGTTTTGAACTTTTCTTCACACTTTGCCACTTAAACGCTTCTTCCTTCCTTGCTGTGTTCCTATGCTATGACAGACAGACTAAAAAACATTCACTCGTGTCAGGCCATATATTAATTGATTTACTGCACTGTTTTTTCTCCTCTTTCTGTCATAGCTTAGGAACGCAGCAAGGAAGGAGAGAAGCTGTGTTCCTATGCTATGACAGACAGACTGAAAAACATTCACTCGTGTCAGGCCATATCTATTTACTGCACTGTTTTTCTCCTCTTTTTTTATCCAGACGCTTTTTTTTACCACCCTTTCCTAACCATGTCTTTCTACTCTTGCAGCAACCACGTCTTTTTAAAGGCTTTCCACTGTGTCCTTTGCTACGTTGCCATTTCTAAAGGGGATGAAGGGAACAAGTTTTACATTGTCGCCCTAAATTCCAGCGTCCTGTGACCACTAAGCCTTGGGGCGTGACCTTGGCTGGGTGTCGTGGAGGACTGGGGAAAGGGAGTAAAAAGGAAAGGAAAGCTGTACGAAGGAGAAAGAGAAAGCAGTCAGCCCCCGCACCAATAACAGGGCTGAGGGAGGAGTGGGAGAAAGGGACAAGGCAACGACGGGGAATACGGATGGAGGGAAGACTGAAGGGGTTAAATGAGACTGAAAATTAAGGGTGGTGGTGCTGCTGTCTAGGGCGAGAAAATGTCAGGGGTAGAAAGGAATGGTAATGGTGCGGAAAGGCTATACAGCGTACAGGGAATAAAATATGGGAGAGAAGAGTATAAAAAGAAAAAAATGAAATTGTACTAGTATATACGAATAAAAAAAATATATATGCTAGGAGTAGAAAGGATAAAGGTAAGGTATGTAAAGGGTTAGACCGTCATATATACTGTATAGAAGTGATGGAAAGGGAAAGAAAGCGAGTGAATGAAAAAGATAGACAAACGAGAGAGAGAGAGAAATAATATGTCTGGAAAAGGAAGGGTAATAATGATTTGCGGCTTTTAAAAGAATGGAAGGAGAAAGTGAACACGGGAAAATGAATAGAAAAAGTAATGACCTTTGCTTGGTAAATATACGCAAAGGAGAAAACAGGAATAAACAAGTGGCGATGAGTAAAAAGATAAAATTAGCCAATGCACTGGTGAAGAGAGAGAGAGAGAGAGAGAGAGAGAGAGAGAGAGAGAGAGAGGGGGGGGGGAGTGGGAGTGGTGAGGAAGGAGGGTTGGGAGTCTCGAGAGAGTGATAGCTTGCCAAAGAGCACAGAATACAAGGGGCGGGAGTACTGGTGCCTTCAGACGGAGAAAATGTTGAAAGTCAACTGAGTCGAAGGCACGCCAGACGAAGGGAGCACTGGAGGAGGAGGAGGAGGAGGAGGAGGAGGAGGAGGAGGAGGAGGAGGAGGAGGAGGAGGAGGAGGAGGAGAAGGAGGAGGAGGAGGAGGAGAGGGAGAGGAGAAGCACGTGGCCCATTAAGGAACTTCAGAGCAGACTCTTGCCTCGGGTCTTGGTGGTGATGCCTGGTAATTGCGTAGGGAGGAGGTGGAGGAGGAGGAGGAGGAGGAGGTGGTGGTGGAGGTGGTGCAGGAAGGGGTGGGTAGAGAAGGAGTAGAGAGGGAGGGAGGGAGGGATGGAGAGAAGGGGGGGATAGGTCAACGGTCTCTTGGTATTTATA
>NC_059296.1:3060000-3062500 GCF_017591435.1 Portunus trituberculatus
AGCTGCGTCTGTGCATGAGAGAGAGAGAGAGAGAGAGAGAGAGAGAGAGAGAGAGAGAGAGAGAGAGAGATGGGGGGGAGGAGAATTGTTAGGACGGCAAATGGACGCCTAGCTTGAAGAGTCCTGAGTGAAAGTGGTGGTGGTGGTGGTGGCGGTGGTGATGCCCAGCGGCCCACCACCACCTCCACCACCACCGCCACCTTGTTGTTCATTTCCTTATTCCGTTCATGTCCACTAGTCTTCTTATTTTTGTCTCCTTTCATTTCTCCTTTATCACATTTTCCTCTCCTCATAATTATTCTTTCTACCACTACTTACCATTTCACACACACACACACACACACACACACACACACACACACACACACACACACACACACACATTACCCAGTGTCACTATTCGCTACAGTATCCCTCAAAAAGACACATCAATCAACTTCATTTTCATATTTACCACCATCACCACCACCACCACCACCACCACCAATAGTTTACCCACCTCACCGTGTATCATCTATTGTGGTTTTATCGACTGGTGCTTTTGTCGTCCTATATTAGTAAACGCCAGTACAGTAAACACTCTTAACTTTAAACATATCCACCAGAACGCGTAACATTAATCATAAGCCTTGAATGTCCCTCTTTAAAGGATATATGAGCAGTATAGATGTCAAAGTGGGGAATATTTATAATGGGGATGTCTTGAAGGTGTGTGAAAGATACATATGTGAAACTGACATGCATCTGAAGCTTCCTCGATGTTCCTCCTTGTCCCGGGTCCTCTGTCAGTACGAGAAGTGATGCACGAGTAACTGTTGCACAGGTGTCGAGGTGGGAATACTAATATGTTGGTGTCTTGAAAGTGTGCAAGAGAGATGTACTGTATATGTGGAACTGGTATGTACCGGAGAATTCTTGGGTGTTCCTTCCTATCCCGCTCTTGTGTTAGTGCGAAAAATGTAGGCTATATATCGAAAAGGAGGTGAAATTATGCGATTATCTAGAAAGAGTAAGGATATCTAGCACGTAGGGATATATTGTAAATTTCTTGGATGTTCCTGCTTATCCTACACTTGTGTTACTTCATGGAACGTAGGATATATAACGAAAAGGAAGTGCTAATTGTGTGATTGTCTTAAAAGAGTATGAAAGACATCAGCATATAGGCATACAACGTAAATTTCTTGAGTGTGTCTCCTTACCCTGTTTAGCACTAGTGAGATAGATAATAGACCAGTACATTTATCGAAGTAAAGGAAGAAAACGTAAAAGGGAAAATCTTTAGTAGTAAATATCTTACTCACTCTCGTACCCTTTCCGTTTTCTTTATCTTCCTTCTTGTCTTTTCCTCTGAATAATAAAGTAAAGGGAGTGCGTGCTTCTTCGTTACCTGACCCAACTATCTCCTCCTCCTCCTCCTCCTCCTCCTCCCTTTTTCCTCTTCTTCTTCCTCCTTCTCTCTTTTATGGGTGCACGGACACACGCGAATGTTTGGCACGCGATGAGGTTTGAATGAAACATTTTACACGAAGAAAACCCTCTCTCTCTCTCTCTCTCTCTCTCTCTCTCTCTCTCTCTCTCTCTCTCTCTCTCTCTCTCTCTCTCTCTCTCTCTGTCAATCACTAAACAGGCCTTCTATTCAATGCTTGAAGCTGTTTCTCTTAACCCCTTCAGTACCATGAAGCGTTTCCATATTCATTTTGCTGACTAGTTGGTAATTTTATACAGCTTCAGAACTTATGTGGTAGATTAAGATAGTGAAGACTCTGTCCATTAATCTTTTGATCTCCATAGACCCTTCCTAATGCCAATAAAATGGTCTAAGTTGTACAAAAATCTGAAGGTGAAAATGTGTCCCAGTATTGAAGGGGTTAAAAGCCCTGAGAGAGAGAGAGAGAGAGAGAGAGAGAGAGAGAGAGAGAGAGAGAGAGAGAGAGAGAGAGAGAGAGAGACTCGAGCAAAAAAGTCTGGAAATACGACACTTTATTATAACATTTCAGCTTGATACGATTTGATTACAGATGCGGCCACACTTCCCGCATCGCATTGTGCACTATAGAGCGGTACCTCTTATTATCATCCTTCTGATCTACAGACGTCACTGCGCGGCGAAAGTTATTGCTATGGACAAGGGAGCCACTTTTTATCATCCATTTATGAATGTGGTAGGTATTAAGTATCAATTCAGTGGTGGCGTGTTGTCTTGCTATTCAGGGCAGCCTCCCAGACCCGAGCGCCCTTGCATAGGAACGCCAGAACCTCTCCCATTCATGCCTACCTTTGCCTGCGTGGACATAAACTACTGCTTTAGGGAACGTTCCTCTTCGATGGTTGCTTCATTTCTCTCTTAATTTTGTTCCTGTATTCTTTTCATTCGCGTTTTATTCGTAATTTTCTCCTTTCTTGATATGATTTTTACTGTGCCTTCAATTATTTCTCCTTTTCAAGCCTATCTCTGCCTACGCGGACATAATATTTAGGGAACGTTCCTCCTTGATGG